>NC_135186.1:32191113-32491113 GCF_041146795.1 Maylandia zebra
TTCAGCAGTTCATCATTTCGCTAAAATATGGCATAACAGAGGAATGACAACTTCCTCAGGCAACACAGTTCAACATGCAAACCTTCTAAAAAAGCTATTAGAAGTAATAACGTTGCCAAAAGAATTAGCACTATGCAAATGTGCAGCTCATCAAAAGGATGACACAGAAATTACGAGAGGAAATAACTTTGCTGACAAAGCAGCAAAAGCAGCTGCAGAAAAACAAATTGATGTTTTAACAACAGAAACCATAGATCTAATACCTTTAGAAATACTAGCAGATGCACAGAAAACAGCATCGCTGAGTGAACAAAAATCTTGGGTGAAAGATGGAGCAGAATTAAAAGACAACCTCATGATGTGTAATGGCAAACCAGTGCTTCCAAAATCTTTGCATAGAACTGCTGCTTTAGTGACACATGGGAAAACTCATGTGTCATCAGGAGGGATGATTAATATTCTTAATAAACAATTCTATACAAAAAATTTTGAAAGTTCAGCACAAGAGTTTATCAGAACATGTATGATTTGCCAAAGACACAACGCACAGGGAAATCTACGTCCAAAGCGAGGGCATTTCCCTATACCACCGCATCCATTTCACACTGTCCACATGGATTTCATAGAATTAAATGAATCACAATCCTCCAAATATGCACTTGTGATAATTGATGTATTTTCCAAGTGGCCAGAAATATACCCAGTGAAAAAAGCAGATGCAATATCAGTAGCAAAATGTCTATGTAATCATTTTATTCCAACGTACGGTATTCCATCTCTGATAAGATCAGACAATGGCACACATTTTGTAAATGAAGTAATAAGTAAAGTTTCTGAAGCTTTAGGCTTCAGCATAAAACATCACTGTTCTTATCATCCACAAAGTGCAGGATTAGTCGAGAGAACTAACGGCACAATTAAACAAAGGTTGAGGAAATGTATGGAAGAGACTAAAAAACCTTGGCCTGAATGTCTAAGCTTGGTTAAATTATGGATGAGAATAACTCAAGGAACAGGTGGTCTAACGCCATTTGAAATCGTACATGGCAGACATTTTCCACTCCCCATAATGAGTGAGCCAATTAATAAATCTATTGCAGAAACAACAATGGCAGAATGGATGACAAAACTATTTGAGAATAAAGAAGTGAGATTAAGCAATCAACTGCCGAGTGACTTTTCTTCAGTTTCTTGCAGGTTGAACCCCGGTGATTGGATTCTGATTAAAGTCCTCCAGCGGAAAAACTGGAGTGCTCCAAAGTGGGAAGGTCCCTTCCAGGTGCTACTTACCACACCCACAGCGTGTAAGATAGCCGAACGAGTTTCGTGGATTCATCAATCCCACGTGAAGAAAGTGTTTGCACCACAATAAGACGCCGGTTCCCCTGACTCTTACATGAACCCCTGCTGGAGGACAGGGCTGAACGGGTTTCCCGCCCTGTGCTTCCTCGGCAGTGCTACTCACGTGGGAGCTCGGGTGTGCCTGGTCGCCCTGAAGATCAGACTGACCTATCCCACCGAAGAGCAGAACCAATAATAACACCAGGGACGCCTGAATAAAATCTCAACAAGATGACTGAGGAAAACAACCTGATAAATCCAGAAGAAGAACCAGCTTCAGAATCAATGCTAGCACCAGTTCCAGCCCCAAAGCTGTTGTGCTTGGGCGCTTGTGACATCAAACGAAAACTACTCATGTGCTACATATTCTGTCTAATGGCTATCCTCCTGATGACGACACTCTTTTGGTTGATGCCCAGTGGAACCCACAAGACAGTACCAATTATTCTCCGACCTAAGAGGTGGACCCACGACAACTCGCACCTGAAGGAGATAGACAAAGAACACAACCACCCGTGGCTGAACAATGCATGGTACCGGTATGTCCATGACAGAGTGCACAGAGAAGACAATGCCACAAACTGCTATGTCTGCTCACATATGCCCACGACAGCACTCCATGCCACAGTGTATGGAAAACCCCGAACCAAGGCTGAAGCACTCTGCATATATGACAAAGCCATTACCGGGACCTGATCAACACCAGGAAAACCTGTGATGGTGATAGGTGGATCCATAAAGGACCAAAACAGCAACACATGCCACAACACTACACAATATATAGTCCCACAGAGTGTAAAGTCTCTAATCTACAACATAACAAACTGCACCCACCAGTACCCAAATATAAACTACACCTGCAATGAAGCCTACTGGGTGCATATAAACGTCAGCCATAGAAAACTGAAATCATTCTCAGTTGTTTTGCCACCTGACATACAACACCCAGTGTGCTTTAACTTCACAGGAGCAACCGGACAAACAGGTACGCCCCAGGGTCTGAAGAAATTAGGACAAAACCGAAACTGCTCCATGATCCTGGCGGCACCAGATTGGGATGGCATCGGCTCATCAACAGGTACATACTGGGTACAGGGCGCAGCTTGGGCGTGTGGCCTGAAAGTCTATTTCATGCTGCCACCAAACAGCACCGGACTCTGTGCCCCTGTTCTGGTATCTGACCACACCTTTAAGATGTCAGTGAACAGCAACACCAGAGCTAAACGTAACACAGGCCTCAAGCCCCATGATCCATATCTTGGTTCTGATGTACCAGATGACTTCAAACTCTGGACCAAGAGCCAGAAGGTAATACACGCTTTGTTTCCATGGATAGGAGTAGGGAAACACGCACTACAGATAGAAACCCTGGACTATCGTTTTGGATTATTTTTAAATGCTTCAACCCGCATTAATCAAGGACAGAATGAAGAAATTGATGCAATTCGCATCACTGTCATGCAGCACCGAGTGGCTTTAGACATCATTCTCGCAGAGAAAGGTGGTCTCTGCGTATTGTTTAACACTACATGTTGTACCTACATACCTGATAACATCCATTCATTAAACATGACAAATGCTTTGAATGTTTTGAAACAACTGAGAGACGCTCAGCAGCAGGACTACGTTACCGATACTCAAGGTTGGTGGGACTGGCTGCTGAGCGGCTCTTGGAAATCTCTACTGATTAAAGGCCTGTTGGCCCTTTTCAGTGTGATGTTACTATTTTGCCTTTTCATTGCTTGTATTATCCCATGTCTGAGAAGCATAATGACAAACATGTTCAAGCGTATGTTAGGAAACCATGTCTTGGCTCAGTCAGTTATGGAGGATCCCTATCGTCAGTATGATATGCTGAGTGTGAGAGAGAGAGAAGAAAATCTCTATGACAATCTTGACAAGCTTGTTGTTTAATTATTTCACTGAATGACGTGCAAGTTGAAAATGTGACTAACAAGTGACTATGCATTGAGTAAAATATGTGAAATATATTAACATCAGGAGGGAATGTTAAGAGAATTTTTATTTTAGTTAAATCATTAAAGTATAATCAAGTAGAAACAAGTATGCCTTATAATCAAGTGTTTATATATTTTCACACGGTAAAGCTTACTGTTGAAAAGAACACAATGTATTCCTTGCTTAAGTGTGTGAGATGTTTGACAAAGACAGGATATACATGCATTCTTTACTTCAGTGTCTGCGATGTCAGATAAGCATGAATACTGCTGTGTCGTTGTTTTTCAGTTTGTGTGCAGAAGTTAGATAGCTAAGACAATGCCTGAGCTCTCCCCTCTTCAGTTGAAAGAGGAAGTACTATGTAACCCATTTTGCCTTATAAATAAAGCGAGTAAACGGTGCTCGGTGTGTTAGTCTGCTCAGAGACTCTCACCCGTGCGCACGTCTTTGAAACTCTGAGTCGGTCTGCCAGTGTCTCATTTCTCTCTTACTGTGCTTTTACAAATGTCAACCCCTTGACAGTAATCCACACTGGTTGCCCCGGTGCGAGTGGAGGAAGTTCAGTCGCCCGATGTCTCCTGTTGTACGCATCACTGTCCCTCGCCCTTCTCTCTCTCGCTTTTGCCAACACTGTATTCTTATTGGGCAGGCTGGGATTGAGTAGGGAAGGAAGCTGGGGAACTGGCGTGCGCAGTCTCCGTCCCATCAGTAGTTGCGCCGGGCTATATCCGTTAGCCAATGGTGTTGCTCTGTAAGCTAGGAGTGCAAGATATGGGTCTTTTGCCTTCTTTAGCAGGTTTTTCACAGTTTGGACATGACGCTCAGCCTCGCCATTGCTCTGTGCAAATCTAGGACTGCTTGTTACATGTCTGAACCCATAGGTTGCTGCAAAGTCTTTGAACTGTTGTCCTGAAAACTGAGGTCCATTGTCAGTGTAGAAAAGCTCTGGAATTCCATGTCTGGAAAAGACAGATTTTAGGTGTACTATAACATCTTCCGATCTGGTGGGGGTAAGTTTGGCTATTTCCACGAATTTCGAGTAGTAGTCCACCAAAAGCACATAGTTGCTGTCATTGAGTGTAAAAAGGTCTGCACCAACTTTTTGCCATGGCCTCTCCGGGAGTTGGCTTGGCATTAAAGGTTGTACTGGGTTAGTACGCTCTTTGATGCAAATGGTGCAGTTTTTCACAAGTTCATTTATTTGCCCACTCAGACCAGGCCACCACACTGCCTCTCTGGCTCTCTCTCTGCATCTAGACATTCCCTGGTGCCCCTCATGTAGGGCACTTAGGACAGAGTGGCGCATAGCAGTGGGGATTACTAGTCTGGTGCCTTTCAGTAGCAGATTGTCATGTACAGTTAAGGTCTCTCTGTGTGGCCAATATGCTTTAATTGGGCCTATGAGATGGCTGTATTCTGGCCAGCTGCTCTGACAAAAAGTCATGACCTCTGAACATATGCTGTCGGTTTTTAACTGTTCTTTTACCTGTGTGATGTATGTCGAGGTAGCAGGCATGCATTTGACAATTTCATCCACATAAATATTTGTGTCTTCCAGAAATTCGGCTGTAGCTTTTGAATCAGGGTCTTGGTTAACGGGTGCACGTGACAGTGCATCTGCTGTGAGGAGTGCTTTACCAGGAGCGTGTGAGATGGTGTAGCTGTACCTCATAAGCCTTAGGCGGAATCGTTGGATCCTGGGTGGAAGCTCGGTTAGGGCTTGCTGGCCTAACAGGCTGATGAGTGGCTTGTGGTCAGTCTCTAAGGAGAAGTGTCTCCCGATGAGGAAATCTTTGAATCTTTCACACTCCCATGTTAATCCAAGCGCCTCCTTCTCCACCTGTGCATATCTCTGTTCGGGGGTAGGTTAGCGTTAGCATTGTAGCCGCCGTTAGCTCGCTGGTGGGGCGGTGGCGTGCGAGGCCGCGTAACTGTTGCGCTAGCTCCCGCTTCTTCGTCCGACATCTTTCGTCTCGAGAAAACTCTTTACCACTTCCAAAGTCGCTTGCTGTCACTCCCCGATGATAAGGCACTTACATTTCATCCCACTCCTGACACCATGTCGTGGTTTTCGGTAGGGAAAGAGACGAGACCTTGTAGAGCAAACAACTTCGACCTTTATTTGTCACTTCCGGTACCCAACACACTTTCAACATAAAACCGGATATACTTAAACAGATAACACCACAGTGTCACATATTAATTCGCATGACACACAGACGCATGCCATGGATTGGGACGAGTCGTGTCAATCCATGGCAAGTCGACCTGAGTAGGTACAATATAAAAAAGGGGCTTAGCAAAGCGGGTTCCACAGTGTACCCGAAGTATATTATGCCTGCCCCACATTTGAAGCCAGTATCAAGGGCACAGTGGGTGATCAATTTGAGCCCCACATTGCAGAGACCACCATTTTTCGGATGTTATCAGTCCATACAATGGGCATTATTAGCAGAAATCAGCCCTATAGATATGGCCCAGTAGGGGCCACCTGCTAGTTTGTTCAGAAGGTTGTTATCATCCATTCAGATGGAGGATCACTAACAGGAGGATGGGAAGAATCCACGCTCGCTGGAAACCAGTGGATACGGAAGTCTTTACAGGTAAGACCATTTGTACATAGTATGTTCTCTACATTTTACTGTGATTTACTGGGACATTTCCATGATAAATGGAATTAAAGGGAGATGTTTCCACTGTTGTCTAATGAAGTGTGTAAATCTTTAATAATATTTATTTGCTTGGTTATTTTAGGAGTGTTTTTCTGAACATGACGAAAAATGACAGAAGAAACTAATTTGAACTTCAGTCTCCTGTTACAGATGATCACTGTGACCTCAGAGGCCAACTGGTCTGCAAACTGGAACTGGAGTGAGGAAGAGGGGAGTCATCATCCAGCTTCAAAGAAAACATCCAGGTAAACTGATTCGGATCAGTGGATAAACTTGTCTCCACTTTCACAGGAGATACTTTTACAGAGAGACTATCTGAGCCATTTTAGTCTTAAATTATAGTACTTTTAAATACAGGAAAATTTTTAAAGGACACAAATTAACATCCAACTTTAACCATAATACAAACAAAGCATGTGCGTTTTCAAACTGTTCCTCAGATAGGCGGGATATCACCATTGGACTGCCCAACCAGCCAGCTTCAATAAAGGACAAGCAACAAAAGAATAGAGCAGCATTCAGCGACCACCAAACATGAGCATGTTGATGTAACATTCAGCTGATCCTTGTTCATCTGTGTACTTCTGCTTTTGGTAAGTTTAGTAACTTAACTACAGTAACTATAACGCAGTCACTCGAAACACATGCCATCCATTTCTAATTAACTGGTTACTTCCTATCAGTTATTTTAGAAACTATGTGGGTCACCTGACCTAACACTGTTTCTTCCTGTTCCCCTTACTGTTAGTGTCAAATGTCAAACAGCTGTAAAGGAAACTACACCAGTGTACTGGGATTTTTCACCAACGCGTGCCAGATGCTATTCCTGCCTGTCATGCCAACATCACCCGAGCAAGCTCCGCCTACCCCAGGACCTCGCCATGTCATGTATTGATCATGATGATTATTAAGATGACAGCAAGTGCGACAAAGACTGTAAAATCCATGACCAGAATGTTTAGATGCTTTCTAATTATTAATGACTTTATAAAATATTTAAGTGGTTCAGGCAGCTTTTGAATTACCATGAACACTTACCATATTGTATCTTTACAACATATTTTTCAATGAGACAGATTTGTAACAGAGGCCTTGCTCTCAGTAAGTTTGAAGTAATTTCCTGATTTATTTATAATCTCTGATCTTTCTGTATTCTGCTCAGTTTGCATGCTGCCTTTACCAGTTTTTCTCTTTTGTAACTGATGATAATTCAGTGAATATATTGAGCTGCTTCCCTTTGTCCCCTCCCACATCACTTTGTTAAGTTTTTCAGTGTCCAGTTATATTTTTTTTACTCCTGTTTGAATTATGTGTGCATGTATGTTTGACCCTGTAGAGTATTTAATGGACTGCTTGTCTTCCTGTTTGTAACCACTGCCTGTTTTTGACTAAAGATTCAGAAATGGGACTTTAATACAGTCTCTGTGCATCCTCCATTTGCGTCCTCTTAATGTGAGAATGTGTCACATGTGTCACAGATGTTTTCATTTTAATTACGCTTTCCCACTGTAAGTTGCTGCTGCATTTATTCACAGCACATATAAGAAAGATTCAGATTAATACAGTGATAATAAAGTCAGAATTCTTCAGTTTGCACTGTGAATTATTATCTTTCATGGAGTAAATTTTAAAGTTCAGTACTTCAAAGCAGGAGCTATGAAGAATCGTACTGGCACAATATGAGATTTTCACTTAATTATAAAGTCTAAGTTTTCTAATTATGATAGAAAACTGGAAGAAAAATATCCGATTAATAATGCTGTCAAATTCATGTATAACCTTTTAGTGTTTTTTGCATATTAATTATACTCAAATATAATTATGATGGTGACCCTACCTGTACAGAAGCATACTAAACAACTCACAATCTAACAAACATTAATGGCCCACGATGTTATAAATAGTGAGCCTGATCCTTTGCTGTGAGAGTATAACGATCATTTCTTTTGTCAGTTTGGAAGAAATGATCTCATGAAGTTAATATTTTTTTAAATTTTGCTTTTTCCCTGTTTGTGTTTTCCTTTTCTTTTATAAGTGAAACTGTGATCACAGCTACTTCTGTTCACAGCATGTAATAATACTGACTGTCTGGGGCGTTGTTATTTGTTGTGCTAGGGTTAGCAATTTAGACATATGTAATCCATATTACTCTTGCCAAATACAACAAACACCTAGGAATTTGGATTATAATTTGATTTTAATGTAATATTGATAATCATTATCAGTCCTTTCATTTTATAATCACACATCCACCCAGGGTCATAGTCATAGTGATAGGGCTGAGCTCTATCCTGGCATCCTTGAGTGAAAGGTAGTGTACACCCTGGCCAGGTGTTCAGTCTATCATAGTCATATTCAGCAATAGGAATGTGAACAAAAATCAAACTAGGATTCCTGCAAATGAAAAGTCTGTCTTTGACTGTATCATCCAACTGATTCATCAGACCTCCAGCAGGTAAACCTTATTCATGATATAACAAGGTAACAAGGTAAAAAATTAAACAGTAACTGTCATGTGTCGTGGGAGTGTCTGGTTGGGTGTGAGACGAGTTCCAGTTGCCTGTCCCCTGGGGTGGAGTTTTGTCTGGGCCATCATATGAAGGGTTCACTTAAACCACCGCTGCCTGCCACTCTCCACCAGTTCGTTCTCTCCAGATCCATCTCCTGCTGTGCTTATCAGCAGCGCTGGTCTCATTTCCACCCAGTTCTCTGGTCTACCTGCAGACTCAGGATTTCAGACTCACCATTCACCTCACCCTGCCTCTCATGTCAATCGTGGCTATCTGTCCCCTCTGGACCCCCTGGAGCCTTGATCCATCTCACCCACATATTTCTCCTTGTGTTCCATGTGCCTGAACCTTTCTCAATCCCCTGGTTTCCCATGGCACCTGTTCATAGTTTCTGTTAATATCCAAGCTAGTTTAAGGTGATCACTCCTCTATATATATAAACCATGTAAATATCCATCCATCCATCCATCCATTTTCATCCGCTTTGTCCGGGGCCGGGTCGCGGGGGCAGCAGCCTAAGCAAAGAGGCCCAGACCTCCCTCTCCCCAGCCACCTCCTCCAGCTTATCCGGGGGAACACCAAGGCGTTCCCAGGCCAGCCAAGAGATATAATCTCTCCAGCGTGTCCTGGGTCTGCCCCGGGGCCTCCTCCCGGTGGGACATGCCTGGAACACCTCACCCAGGAGGCGCCCAGGGGGCATCCTTGTCAGATGCCCGAACCACCTCAGCTGGCTCCTTTCGATGTGGAGCAGCATTTACCATGTAAATAGTTTGTGCAATTCAGTCTACTTCCCTCATGTTTCCAGTTTGTGGCAGTAAGAGTCTAAATGCGAATTGCATTCTAAAACCCACTTCAGTGAATAATATGAATCTACAAAGAGTCAAAGAGACTATAAAATGTGAACTATAGACCCCTGAGTCATTATCATTAAACCTCTGGTTGCTTCATTTTTTCTATTTTAAATCAGATACTTTAAAGGTTTTAGTAAAGTTGCATTATCATGGTGAGGCAAAGTGCTTTATGTCCCTGTGTGTCATGAGCAGCTATAAAATGCCTTTTCTTAAAGGACAAATTGGGTTTGAATTTGAGTTACAGCAGGCTGTCGCCACTGCAACACAGCCCACAGACAGCAAATAACAGGAATCGGACTCACCGTCCACCCTTGTCTACAGCAACCACCTAGCATGACCTAAAAAACATTGTCTTTCCTCATAACTATCAAAAATATGAAATGATTAGCAAACAGTGAATCTGTTACAGCTGCAGAGAGCTATGGTGGTATCTTTGGAAGCTGTTTCCATAGCTAAGAGCCAGGCTGCTCTTTGTTAACTTTAGCTCTGCTTTCAATACAGCACTCCCAGACAGGCTAATAGTTAAACTGCTGGATATCCTACTTCCTTCTACCACCTGCTGCCTGGATCAGAGACAGTCAGACTGTGTCCAGAGAGTTGGAGTGGGGCCTCATCTTTCCTCAGCCCTCAGCCTTAGCTCCCCACAAGGTTGTGTACAGTTGAGTCCCCAACTGTACACTCTGTACACACATGACTGTGTTAGTTCCAACCCAGACAACGCAGTCATTAAGTTTGCAGATGATACCACCGTGGTGGGGCTTATCTCTGGGGGAGACGGGACGGCGTACAGAACTGAAGTTCAGAGGCTGTCACATTGCTGTGTATACAACAACCTGGACCTCAATGCCACCAAGACAAAAGAACTGGTAGTTGACTTTAGAAGGAGGAAGTCTGGGCTGCAGCCTGTCAGCATCAACGGGGAGTGTGTGGAAAGGGTCTCCAGTTTCAAGTTTCTGGGTGCGCACATAGACACAGACCTCTAATGGAGCTCAAACACCTCTGCGGTTTTGAAGAAGGCCCAACAGAATTTCCACTTTCTGAGAATCCTCAGAAAAATGGACCTGAAGAAGGAGCTGCTGATTATCTTCTACTGCTGCTCCCTTGAAAGTGTACTGACATACTGCATCTGTGTATGGTTCTCCACCTGCACCACGGCACACAAAAAGGCACTTCAGAAGGTCATTAATATGGCCCATAAAATCATTGGGCATCCTCTTCCGTCCCTGAAGGACCTGTACAGTACTCTCTGTCTCAAGAGGGCACGCAGTATCCTACGGGACTGCACACACCCAGGACACCAGGTGTTTAAGCTGCTGCCGTCTGGCAGGAGATTCAGGCTGCTGAGGTCCTGGACAAACAGACTCAAGGATAGCTTTACAACAGGGCAATAGCCCTAATCAATGCAAACAGCGGACCTGATTGGCTACCTCCCTGGACTTGTTTGGGGGGGTAACAACAATGACAATAATAATACTTATATTTACAAAAAGAACAAGGTGCAATAAAAATTAATGTGCAATAATAACACTGTGCAATATAGATACATTTATTCTTCATTTTATTACTAAGTTAAGTTACTGTGTCGTGTCGTGTTGTATGTAGTGCCGACGTGGGACAGTTTTCCAATTTGATTGTATTATTGTACTATGTGTGACTGTGCAATGACAATAAAGAGTTATCTGATCTTATCTTAAATATATATATGATATGACGTAACCACGGAGACAGGGTCAGTCATGTTAGCTAGCAGTGACTGTTTACAACAGTGAATGGGATGATTGTGTGCACAGCCTTCACACACCGCACAAGGTAAAGACATTACTCGTTCAATTTTGTTTTTCCTTTCTTTCTGTTATTTACTTTCTGTTGGCCGTCACCTCAGGTTCACCATTACAGCCTACAAATGTACACCGTCTAAATATTAACACATTTGAAAGATAAAGTTGTTTACAAACATTCATGTCTCAAAAATAAGCACAGCTGTTCATGTTTGTCAGTGTAGTTTTATTTGTAAGAAAATTATTAACTTCATATTGTGTACCCAATCAAAGAACATTTGATAAGTCTGTTATATTCCTGTGCCCTATGTGAACTGGAATACATATATATCCTGACAATTATAGTTGAGCAAAATTCAGTTAAATCTTGAAACAGTAGATACGGGTAGAAATGGGATCAGAATAATCTTTGCATAGTCAAAAGTGGATACCTCCTGTTTGCATTCCATCATATTAAAAAAGAAACTACAGCACACTCCATGTGATTTTGCATCCACTTCCAAATTGTAGTCAAGCAGCCCAGTCTCAGAAATAGGTAACAGAAATGTCTCTAATGTAGACCTGTAGAGTTTAGTGTAAGCATTAAAAGATCATAAAGGAAACTAACATTTATGTCAAACGAATTTAAATAAAAAATGAACAGGCACTTCATAGATGTTAAAAGAAAGGAACTGAAAACAACACTTTTAAAACAGTATTGTGGGGTGTAGGTGGTCATCGAAATAGAAAACAGAACTGAAAAATTTCCAAAAACAAACATTAGCATGCACTAACAGTTATCTTGGGGGTGGGTCTCCCATGACAAGATAAAAACAATTTTCTGGGATACATAAATTTCATAATGTATGTGTCATGGTACTGGGTCGTGTGACCCAGTGTTTGAGTTTTATGTATTTTTTGTAGTCATTTTCAATCTAGTTAAATTCTAGGTTGCTGTTCAGACCTTATTTCTTAGTTATTTCTGTCATCTCCGCCTGTACTCAGTCTCCCTGGTTCCTGCGTCTACGTTTCATGTCTATGTGGTTACGTTAAGTTCATGTCATGTTTTATCTCCATGTCTATGTCTCCGTGTTTCCTGTTTTATTTTCTAAGAGTCTGGTGTTCTTTGTTCATTGTAGTTAGTGTTACTCTCCCCTGTATTGTCATTGTGTTTCATTCGAGTCAGCTGTGTCCTCATGTGTCTCCACTTCCCCCGATCACCTCATGTGTGTATTTAAGTCCTCAGTCTTCCTTTGTTCGTTGTTGCGTCGTCTGTGTCCCTCCCCTCTAGTCAAGTTAAGTGTTTTTCAGGATTCTGTGCAGTTCATGTTTGCCATTTGGTTTATGTTGTTTTTCATACAGCCGCACGATGAGGCTCCGTGCAGGTCATGTTCATGTCTGTTTCGTCACGCCATTTGGTTCACAGTTTCCATGCATCTGCACAGCAAACCTGTAAAGCATCTCATTGATATGTGAGGAATGGGATATGATAACAGATGTCTGGTCTTACATCAATAAACTATAAATACCAGGAGATAGTTATATTTTATTATATTTGTATTATAGTTTATAGCTGATAGATATTGAATTTACTAAATAGCTGGATGAGCATGAAAAATATGTCCAGAATTTAGAGTTGGATGTCGAGAAAATAGCTTCTAACCAGTTCCTCCGTTACTGGATGGCTTCTCAGTAAAGGAGTCCAGTAAACTTTACGGTTCTGCTTTTATTCACCAGGAACTATAAGGGAAGCCTTTCAGTGCCTCCAGCCTCCTCTGAAAGACTTCTGTTCCACAGTTTTCCAGTTTGATCATTTTGATGTTCTCATCCTGTGGATAACAACATACATGGATGGAGGTTTATTGTTAACTTTTGTAAGGTGTATTTATTTAACATATCCAGCTCCAACCCCACTGTGATCCTTAACTGGATAAGCACTTAAGAAAATGTGTGAATAAATGGACATACATCAGCTTACTATATTTATCCAAACAGACTGGACCAATAATGCTTCACTGAATTAGAGATTTTAATAATCTCGTCAATGTAAAAATGTCTCATGCTGATATACCTGCAAACCTGACAAAACTGTTTTTCAGACTACATGTACAGTGGGGCAAAAAAAAGTATTTAGTCAGCCACCGATTGTGCAAGTTCCCCCACTTAAAATGATGACAGAGGTCAGTAATTTGCACCAGAGGTACACTTCAACTGTGAGAGACAGAATGTGAAAAAAAAAATCCATGAATTCACATGGTAGGATTTGTAAAGAATTTATTCGTAAATCAAGGTGGAAAATAAGTATTTGGTCAATAACAAAAATACAACTCAATACTTTGTAACATAACCTTTGTTGGCAATAACAGAGGTCAAACGTTCACTATAGGTCTTTACCAGGTTTGGACACACAGTAGCTGGTATTTTGGCCCATTCCTCCATGCAGATCTTCTCGAGAGCAGTGATGTTTTGGGGCTGTCGCCGAGCAACACGGACTTTCAACTCCCGCCACAGATTTTCTATGGGGTTGAGGTCTGGAGACTGGCTAGGCCACTCCAGGACTTTCAAATGCTTCTTACGGAGCCACTCCTTTGTTGCCCGGGCGGTGTGTTTTGGATCATTGTCATGTTGGAAGACCCAGCCTCGTTTCATCTTCAAAGTTCTCACTGATGGAAGGAGGTTTTGGCTCAAAATCTCACGATACATGGCCCCATTCATTCTGTCCTTAACACGGATCAGTCGTCCTGTCCCCTTGGCAGAAAAACAGCCCCATAGCATGATGTTTCCACCCCCATGCTTCACAGTAGGTATGGTGTTCTTGGGATGCAACTCAGTATTCTTCTTCCTCCAAACACGACGAGTTGAGTTTATACCAAAAAGTTCTACTTTGGTTTCATCTGACCACATGACATTCTCCCAATCCTCTGCTGTATCATCCATGTGCTCTCTGGCAAACTTCAGACGGGCCTGGACATGCACTGGCTTCAGCAGCGGAACACGTCTGGCACTGCGGGATTTGATTCCCTGCCGTTGTAGTGTGTTACTGATGGTGACCTTTGTTACTTTGGTCCCAGCTCTCTGCAGGTCATTCACCAGGTCCCCCCGTGTGGTTCTGGGATCTTTGCTCACCGTTCTCATGATCATTTTGACCCCACGGGATGAGATCTTGCGTGGAGCCCCAGATCCAGGGAGATTATCAGTGGTCTTGTATGTCTTCCATTTTCTGATGATTGCTCCCACAGTTGATTTTTTCACACCAAGCTGCTTGCCTATTGTAGATTCACTCTTCCCAGTCTGGTGCAGGTCTACAATACTTTTCCTGGTGTCCTTCCAAAGCTCTTTGGTCTTGGCCATGGCGGAGTTTGGAGTCTGACTGTTTGAGGCTGTGGACAGGTGTCTTTTATACAGATGATGAGTTCAAACAGGTGCCATTCATACAGGTAACGAGTGGGGGACAGAAAAGCTTCTTACAGAAGACGTTACAGGTCTGTGAGAGCCAGAGATTTTCCTTGTTTGAGGTGACCAAATACTTATTTTCCACCCTAATTTACGAATAAATTCTTTACAAATCCTACCATGTGGATTCATGGATTTTTTTTTTCACATTCTGTCTCTCACAGTTGAAGTGTACCTCTGGTGCAAATTACTGACCTCTGTCATCATTTTAAGTGGGGGAACTTGCACAATCGGTGGCTGACTAAATACTTTTTTGCCCCACTGTATGGAGCGCCGTTAGTAAAGTGAAACATGCTGAAATTAACGGCAACATTTTTCCACATTTAGCTCTAAATCTAAATGTTAAATCTAAATGTTACAGGAAACTGAATATTTAGCTAACATTTAGCAAATTTAGTCTCCATTTCACAATCGCCGCAGCACATGTCCAGCTAAATCGCTGGACATGCTGTTAGGCAATCTAACATTTAGATTTAAATATAATATTTAGATTTAAAATTTAGATTTAACATTTAAAATTGTGTTTTAAATGTAAGAAGTTACAAATATTTTACTAAATGTTGTAAAACATGACTTGAAAAAAACATGTTTTTGTAAGGTTTTGAGCTAAATATAGAAAAATGTTGCCGTTAATGTCAGCATGTTTCACTTTACAAACGGCACCCCATATATATGCAGCTGTCCTCCTATGTCAGCTAACACGTTGACATTTATGTCACAATTCTGCATTTGTCTGTCTGGGTTCCTATTTTTAGAATTCTTACTTACTGGAGTTCCCCCATGAATGAAATCAGTTCTTCAGGTGACTCAGCAGTCCCACAGTGATAACTGAAACTTTACTGTGAATTTGTGGCAGCGATGAATCATTTTACTGGTAACTTTATTAACTAGTAACTTAATTAGTCATGACAGAAGCTAATATTTCTGTCCTAACATTGTTTAAACAGTAACTGCTTTATTACAATATAAGGTAACGTTTACACCATAACGTTAAGCTAGCACCTTAAAGATGGTAAAACACGTAATAATAGGTATGTCCCAGTTCATAGGTCGAAGGACCCGGCCTTTGCGGTCTGCACGGGCTGTCCTTCAAAGACCGAGAAGGCTGGAAGTGCGAGGCTGTGAAATGGGACAGTCGAGCCTTCAGATTTGCATCACCAGCTGTCTCGGTGGAGTTTAATAAACTCAGCCATCTGCTCCTTGCTCACTGATATATAACAGGACACTGGAGTAAATACTCGACCATCTCACACTTCTGTTTAATAGTTTTCTGTTTGACGTTTATTCAGCTGTGTGAAAACTATAACTATAACCAGCTATCGAGCTAGTTGGTAACAGACGTCTCAGAAAACGTCGAAGCACTTTTGCAAATATGTGATGTCTTAATAAATCAAACAGATATTTGAAGTTTACACAGCTACATTCTCACCTGAAAATATGCTAAAAGTGTATTTTGTGACCCAGAAACAGTAATAGGAGTAATATTGAAACTAAGTAGCTGCCGCCATTGTTAGAGACTGGAATTTGCTGGGCTGCGCTATGAATTCTGAGATAGGTTGGGCCACGAAGGACACACTCGACCCATCCGTCAAATTCAGGGAAATGAAGGACGCATTTGTCAGCTGCATTTGGAGGAATCTTTAAAATGGGACAGCCTTCGTCGCCTGGCTGTGACGTAATTGGCCTTCGAATGATGCGGCCTATGAATTGGGACATACCTTTTATCTACAAATGCATCTCAAAGCTGTCTGTGAAGGTTCTCCGTCATCGAGGTCATCGTAGTCTAAGGAGCATGGAAAAAAAAACATCTGGACTTCGTTAAATTGCTTGAGGACGTTTCACCTCTCATCCGAGAGACTTCTTCAGTTCTAGGGTCAAATACTGGACTGGTGCTCTGTGACTCTCCACCATTTGACCCTAGAACTGAATAAGCTTCTCGGATTAGAGGTGAAGCTAAACCAAGTGACAAGAAAAACTATGGAAACTACATGAAAACAAAAACATGAATGAATTCAAAGTAGAATAATAATTCTAACACAACTCAGAATGGAAGAACATTAATAGAAAGAATAGTAAAACTCAACCTACAATAATAATTAAAACTAAAGCTGTGGAATAATAATTAAAAGCAAACTTAAAACTTTCAATAACAACCTGAAATCACAAAATAACCCATCAAGACTCACAGGCAATGACATATTTAGGACTTATGTTAAATTATGTTTTAGGTCATAAATGGTTTTAATTGCAGCTACTGTTGTGTGCAAAATTGCAGAATCTCCATAATAAATTTGTCTAAAAGTCATAGTTTTATCAAGAGTGAGTCTTTTTGACTGGGAAAAACATAAACCTGCCACTTTTACTTATCCAAAATGTCTGATGAGGTTCCTTTGCTGGAATGGAGCATTTTCTTTATTCCAAACATGATGCTGCTAATTTAAAGCAAATGACCTGCTAATTACAATATATTTGAAAATATCTCGACTTTAATGACAAAGTATAAAGTAGTATTGCTTCTGATAACAACCTCAGAGGCTTTAAACCTTTAGGGGTGCATTTACTTTGCTATCTGTGGTAAACGAACGTCTGTGTAACGTATACACCCATGGTGAGAGCGGAAAAACTGCGCGATCACTTCTTAGAGAGGAAAATAAATATAGGTGTTACCATAATTTTACATGAGATATCCTGTGGCATTTTAGAATAGAATAGAATAGAATTCAACTTTATTGTCATTGGACATGTCACTAGTACGAGGTAACGAAATGCAGTCAGAGGATATCATAATCGACTACATTACGGTTCTTTCACAAAAACTCTTGTGTATTCTTGCAATCTTAAATTGTATTCTTGAATTGATTTACCACCTTTAAAAATATTTGCAAAGCTGATTTTCCTCAAATATTTGAAACATTTAATTCAATTGCTGGAAATGTGTTGTACATAAAAAACAAAAATGAGATCTAGACAAAACAGTTTATTTTACTGAAAAATAAATAAAAAGACAGAAAGCATCCACTATGCACTTACTATCAAAAATAAGGGAAATCTGAATAAAAATCATTTAATTATAGTTAGACAGCAGAACAACAATGAGGAGGCTTGAATTCAAATGCTCAAAGTATAGATATACAGTATATACAACATAATCAAAATTGACTTTCAGCGTGTGTACATACATGTGATATGCTGTTAACATTAACCTTCTATCAGCAGTGAAGCATGCAGCATCATATCCTGTTTGTTTTCACACATTCAAGCTGCAAACCTCCCATGCATGACACCATGCAACTACATCACAAATGCAATAACTCGTCTTTCAAGTATTTTTTAAGTATTATTTTTGCTTTTTAGTAAAAAGCAACATTTTTGTGTTTCTTACAAAAGTCTCAGATGAGTCTCAGATGAGGCGTACTCCTCATGTTCATCGGCACATTTCAAGTATCCGTGAGGTTAGAGGTGTACAGACTAGTGACAGCTTGGCGAGCTTGTTGGAGTAGCTGTCTGAGCTGAGAACAAACATCTTCACTTACATGCAGGTAAACTAGAGGATTGAGCGCACTGTTCAGACACACAAGGCCACGGCTTATCTGATGACCAATATAGACTCCATTAGACCATTTATGACATGTCCCCTTGATTACGCTTAGTCTTGACAAGAGGTTGAGATTTTTTAATATATGATAGGGGATGTAACAAACAGAGAACAGAAGAATCAAGATGAATAACAACTTTAAGCTTCTTTGTTTCAGTACTTCATCAATGTTATCATTGTGGCAGAGAACAGCAATCATATGTCCATAGCAGCTGAGGGTGATGAACAGGGGGATGCAAAATCCAGTGAGTGTCCATCCCAAACTGTATTTCAGATAATCTTCAATGTACTTTTCAGAGGTGGTATCAAAACACTTCTTAGTATTGTTTATGGGTGATTTGGGGACGAACATGTCTGGAAGACTTTGAACACTCACCAACAGCCAGACCATGACTGAGATAGCCACAGAATGAGTCACAGTTATTCTCCCCATCATCCTCATTGGATGGACAATAGCCAAGTACCTGTACACACTGATACAGGTGAGGAATCCAATGCTGCCGTATAAATTCAGGTTGAAGAAGAATCTTGTTGTCTTGCAAAAGGCTTCTCCAAAGATCCACTGATCACCCTTGAAGTAGTACACCATCAGAAAAGGGAGTGTGAGCAAATACAAAATGTCTGCAAGTCCAAGGTTGAAAACGAAAACAGAGACATTCCCCAGTTTCTCCCATTTCTGCAGCACTGACCTCAATCCCAGTCCGTTAGCCACCATGCCAGTGATGAATACTAAAATGTAGACAGGTGGCAGGAATTTTCCTGTAAAGTCAAAGCTGATGCAAGAAGACTTGTTCATTGCGTCCTTGATAGCAGTCGGTACAATTCCTCCTCCTCGATGAGTGAGAGCCTTCACTGCACAGATCAAAGCACACACACATTTATACACTTCCTGAGTTGCGTCTGTGGGCTATGAGATAACTGACTCACCTCTTTCACTGAAAACAGGAAAATGTAACCATGCAGAAGTGGCAGTTTTCACACGTTTATACACTCTTTTGTTTGCTCTCATCCTGACAAAGCCATATGAGAAGTGAAAAGTGAAATAAGTTCAGCTCTAGTTTTTAGCCTATGCTTCCACAGTCTGAATCTCTGGGTTTTCAACATTTATCTTATGCCTGTTCTACAGCGTGGTTCTGTCCTGCCTGTTTAGCAACAATGAGACTGCTATGCAACAGAAAATGACCACACAATTAGCTTGTAAAAGCAGTTTCAAAACTTAAATTAACATACCAGAAAATCATTTGTGTGGATGTTACTCTAACACATACTGCCCATATTGATACTGTCCCAGCCTTACCCCAATGGTAGTGTGTTCCCCCAGTAGCACACTGCTCCCCCATCTCCTTTGGGACCTGTGCATAGCACTGTGGGCAGACTTACAAAACAGAGAGAGGTCCACAGTGTACCCACAGTATAGCATGCATTTCCATTCTGCCCTTTGTCTTTGACACAGATGGCAGCAGATCTGGTGCAGTGCTAGCCCAGGTGATACCCGGCGGGGAGAAAGTGGTGGCATACCATAGTCGGGTCTTCAACAAAGCTGAATGCTGCTATTGTGTCACAAGGCGGGAGCTGCTCGCAGTGGTATGTGCCATACACCACTTTAAGTACTACCTCGGGGGCCTCCACTTTACGGTCAGAACTGACCATGCTGCCTTGCAATGGCTCATGCAGCTAGCACGCTGGATTGAGAAGCTGCAGGCTTATGATTTTGAGGTTGTACACAGACCTGGGGCCCAGCACAAAAATGCAGATGCGCTTTCCCGCAGACCCTGTGCCCAAGACGGATGCCACTACTGTGAGAGGAAGGAAGCTCAGGAGGAGGACCAATTGGTGCCCGATGTAAAGTGTGCTGTGACAGGGGTAGAGGAACGGCCATCGCCTCTGTCAGTGCGCCCCAGGGCAGCTGTGGCTACAATGTAGCTGCCATCGCCAGTGTGTGAATGTGTGTGTGAATGGGTGAATGACTGAATGTAGTGTGAAGCACTTTGGGGTCCTTAGGGACTAGAAAAGCGCTATACAAATGCAGGCCATTTACCATCTGGTCAGAGGCTGGTTGCTGTGGATGCAACAGAGTAGAGACATCAATAGGAGGAGGATGCTGACATCAAACCAGTGCTTGGGTGAACTGAGGAACAGGGACAACCCCATGTTGTCACGGGCCACAAAGGGACTCTGGTCCATGTTTAATGCCTTGTGGCGGTACAATGGAGTGCTGCAAAAGGGCTGGAAGGAACCAGCTACTGGCAAGATGAGGTGGCAGTTGGTGGTCCCGCGGGCCCTGCAGGAGATGGTGCTTCGCGCAGTGTATGGGGCCCCAGGGTCTGGCCACTTTGGTGTCACCAAAACACTCCGCCGCCTCCGGCAGGAATTCTATTGGGCCCAACATAGGCGGGATGTAGAGGAGTTTTGCCGCTGCTGCGACAGCTGTACAGCCCAAAAGTGGCCTACAGCCAAATCCCATGCCCAACTGCAACAGTTTTCGGTAGGGTACCCTATGGAGAGGGTGGGGATGGACATTCAGGGTCCTTTTCCCCGCACAGAAAGGGGAAACCGCTGTATCCTCACAGCTATAGACTATTTCACAAAGTGGCCAGAGGCACACAGTTTACCTGACCAAGAGGCCAAGAAGATTGTGGATGCTCTGGTGGAGGGGATGTTCAGCAGATTTGGGGTGCCTGAAGTAATCCACACGGACCAGGGCAAGAACTTTGAGTCCCGTGTGTTTGCAGCCATGTGCGAGAAACTAGGCTCCCATAAGACCTGTACAACACCCCTCCACCCACAGAGTGATGGTCTCGTTGAGAGATTTAACCATACACTGGCAGAGCAACTGGCGCTAGTGACGGCTAAACATCAACGTGACTGGGACACTCATATTCCCCTGGTCCTCATGGCATATCATTCAAGACTCCACTTCGTGCTCCCCTGCCTCTTGATGTTGGCCAGGGAGATCTGGACTCCAGCGGAGATGATGATGGGCCGACCCCCCGATGCTGATGGGGATCAATCAGGTCCTGACTATGCGAGGAAGCTCCAGGATCGCATGGAGTCAGCTCATGACTTTGCTAGGAGGAAACTGATGAGTGCGGGGGTGCGGCAGAAGAGGAACTACGACGTCCATTCCAGAGGCCGACATTTTGACATCGGGGAACTGGTCTGGGTGTACAACCCCTATAGGAAAAAGGGTAGATGCCCTAAGCTGGACAGTGACTGGGTTGGACCCTGTAAGGTTCTGGAACGCCTGTGGGAAGTGGTGTATAGGGTACAACTGCCCCCAAGGGGACGGAGGGTCGCCCTGCACCGGGACAAACTGGCCCCCTATTGGGGCGCGGCCACTTCACTGGGATAATAGGGTGGGCCACGGACAGATCTGGACTCCACCCCTACAGACTCCACCACCATTGTGACACACAATGATGGTGGCCAGTCAATCAGATCAGCTACCAGTGACAGAGAGTCTGGAGGAGAGCATGTGTGTGGTTGGCTGAGAGTGTTTGGGGGGCGGGTGTTAGAGAATGTTGTTGTGGGTGTGTGCGGAAAAAAGGAGCGAGAGTCAGGGGGGGTTGTTTTGATTCTGGAGACTGCATTTTTCCCTGTCGTTTTGTTGTTGGCTACAGCCCACAGTAGCCTTTGTTACTATTCTTAATAAACACCGGTAACCGGAACACCGATCGTGTCTGTCTTCTGTCGGAGGGACGCTACAAGATAATTGGACTTTTAATAGAGATCACGTTCACTTTTTTCATTTCAGAATGTATCTTTATATTCAGCTGCTCATGAACCCACAACATCCTTATATCCACCACTGTAGCTTTCTAAGCATACTAGGTATTTTTAAGTGAGACTGAAAAAAACCCTTAAAGGAACAATAAAGAAATATAACACATTAAGCCAGTATCATAATAAGAGTTATTAAAAGTTAAATTTATCCACAAAGCTGCAAAAGGATTTTCTTGTTGATTTTAGTGTGTATATTGGTGTGCTACAAGCAAGTTTTAACAGCTCATCAGCAGCAGAAAGTCATGACAGATGAAGTGACATAATTAAAAGCTACAGTTTGAACAATGTAACTATTTATACAAACATAATAACCACAAAAAGCACAAAATCCAGTGGGAGTAAAAATACAGGGCATACTTTAAAAAAATCACTGTACACGAGACACCTCTTTACAGTTATTTACATCAGAATAATAAATGAAAGTGCAATGTAATCCCATTATGCCACACACACACACACACACACACACACACACACACACACACACACACACACACACACACACACACACACACACAAAGTTCAAAAGTTAAAAGCTGCATTGCTCACGTCAGAGAATATCTAGAAATTGTCATTACAAAAGTTGTAATCGTTCTGTGGGTTATGTCTTTAACAAATACATATTTCTACATCACTGAAAGTTGAATTTATAGACACAAGTTACAAGTTAGAAATAAAAAAATCAGTCTTTAAAAGTATGTTCATGACCAGTTGACATCATGGTCAACTGTCTTTAAGTTATAATATAGATTTTAGGTGACATGCTTCTCTTTTTACAGGCCAGATTTCAACAATATTGGATGAGTTTAATTTGATCCATTTTCCCAAAACTGAATTATAGTATATCTACGTAGTGTTTAACTTTAGCCTAAAGATTTGGGAAAAGTCAAGATGTTTTCAGTGATTTTAAAATATTGCTTTTGATATCCAAGGCGAAACATTATTGGGAATCACTGTACTGAACAATTCTGGGAGGAAAAAAGAAACCAAATCAGTGCACATCTGAAAGTTATTTGTAAAAGTATTTCTAGAACTTACTTTGTGAGTTATACATGTATATTACAGTCCCTAGCTCTCCTACATTTATGTTTCTTTTCTCCCTTTCTTGTAAAACATGTCTACTTGTTTTCTATTGACTCTCAGATGAAGTCACAAACTGGCAGAATGATGCTTTCCAGAAGTTGTGAGCTGTAAATAAGTGCAGACATATTCATCCAAAATCACAGTTTTCTAAAATAATAATATTCTCTTTCAGTGTCCATTTGTTGTTTACGTCAATCCACCTGGGGATACTTTTATTGTGAAGCCATTGAAACATTCACTGAAGTCTATAGTTTTAGTGAGTCCGTGCTCTTACACACTGATCAGGGTCTGTATCCCCACAGAGCGGGATTTGTAAAAGGTGCATAGGGGCAGTTATTATGACAGGCGCATGACTGGATCATCATTACAGCTCGTTGCAGCAGTCTGCCAGTGGGACATCGGAAGGTCACCTCAGCAGTGCTGGTTTGGTAAGGTGTGCAGCATCGCGAGTCAGTGCACTGACCACAGTAACGGACTCGGTAGGCATGAGTGCTGTAGCAGCCCTGGTGAACTAGCCGAATGGGTCCCGGTGACGTGTAGCTGGCCTTGCAATTTCCTTTCTGTCCCCACTGAAACAACAGTGAGAAGAAGAAAAATCAGGTAATCAGTGTAATGATTCAGTAAGGCTAAAGATTCAAGATGTTTAGGTAGACTTCATGACAATATGCATTTTTTAATATATTTTATCTGCACATCAGTAACATAGGCCTACAAAACCTCTAAAAAATCTCTAGAGCCTCAAAGCCTCTAAAAATAATTGATGGTAAAAACAGTGGTTAAAAAAAAAGGTCAGTGAAAGGTTGTAGTTCAGTTAGTTAACGAGTATAAACATTGACTGCAGATTTACAGGAAGGCCGACTCCACTCTGCTGCACGAAAGTGGGACCCACAGTTTTTCAGTGACTAGTGGGAACTACTTTATAAAGTCCCCTTTAGTACTTTTAACACTGAAATGTTTAATTTTTTTTTAATGTAGTCTGGGTTTAGAGGAACCCCTCCCCCATCTGATTGATGAAATCTGTTTCAGTATCATTCTGTGTCAAAAGGCAGACGAGAGAAACGAAACAAAAAGTAGAATTGTTCTGTCACAGCTTCATTGTGGTGTCTAACTAGACAGATTCTTATCATTGTTTTCGTAGTTGCCTTAAAATGTCTTTTTACCTTTTGTGATATTGTGTTAAAAATGATGACATGTCTCTGCATACTTTGTGTGACCCGGTGAACTTTCTCGTTACAGTTTTGAAAGAAGCTATACGTGAAACTGAAATCAAAGGTAAAACCTGACAGTACGTGTAAATGTACACATTTACAGGATGTGGGTTTTGTTAGCGCTCACCATGGGCTTCCTTGGGGCCGGCTGGAAAGTGTGGCAAGGTCGCACCTTACACAGGCGAGTTTCTATTTCCAGTTTGCATGCAGGATTCTGGTTAGAAACCCGTGTGGAGACCCCCGCCCCACAGCTCTGGGAACAGGCACTCCACTGGGTGCTCTGCTCTACACAAGAGGAGGCAGGCGAAAACTTGTTGTTTTGAAGGTGATGCCTCTGCAAAGATGGCCATAACTGATCCGGTTTCATTGCTGGGTGGGGAGGGAAACCAAACAAACCAATGAGTACAATAAGAGGAAAATTCATGTCCAACGTTCATGTTGCGTTAAGTAGACAAATGTGATTCTAGTCTTTGTGAAAATTTAGCACTTATTAAACTTCTTAATGAAAGTTTTAATTAATCAATAAATGTATTTATCTATTCATTTACTTCAATAAAGCTTATTACCTGTTTTCTTAGCATATAAACTATATAAAGTATTGCAATTATCTATGCATAGTGTGTTACACCCACGGCTCCAACACCATTGTGAAGTTTGCTGACGACACAGTGGTGTTGGGTGCCATCTCCAACAACGATGAGGCGGCCTACACGGACGAAGTGAAGAATCTGGCATCATGGTGCCAGGACAACCATCTCCAGCTGAACATTGGCAAGACCAAGGAGCTGGTGATGGACTTCAGAAGGAGTCAGCACAGAGACTACAAGCCCATTATCATCAATGGAGCTCCAGTGGAGAGGGTGCAGTCCTTCAAGTATCTTGGTATCCACATCTCCTCAGACCTGACATGGTCTGCCCACATTCAGGTCCAGACCAAAAAGGCTAGGCAGCGCCTGTACCACCTACGACAACTGAGGAAGTTCAGGGTCTCTCCAAAGATCCTCAGGATTTTCTATACAGGCGCTGTGGAGAGCATCCTCACACAGGACATGACATCGTGGTTTGGGAACAGCTGTGTGAAGGACCAAAAAGCTCTCCAGAGAGTGATCCGCACAGCAGAACGCTGCTGCAGGATTGCTCTCCCCCCGCTTCAGGACACCTACACCAGGAGATGCCGGACTAGAGCAGCGCAGATACTGAAGGACCCGTCCCATCCTGGCAACAAACTGTTCCAACTTCTGCAATCTGGTAGAGGGTTCCGCATCATCCGGGCAAGGACAGAGAGACTCAAGAGGAGCTTCTTCTACACAGATGCCGTTCTTCATGTGCCCTGATGGGCTGTTTTTATTTTAATCTGGGCAACTTTTTTTTTCATTTATAGTAAGTGTATTATAATGAGCAGCTTTTTCCTTTACGGTAGTCAATTATCACATGATACTGCTCAGCCAATCAAATCATTTAGCACGGGGAAAACAGCTTACTGAGTAGACGTGATGCAGAACAGGAAACTGAGAGTAGAAGGGGTAAAGCTGAGATGATTTATATGTAGAAGCTAAGAAGAAAAAACAGAAGGGGGGACTCAAACTACACCTTTCATTATTTTTAAATCAGTTTATTTGAAGACAACTTTATCAAAAGCTCTTTCTCATTATTGAATGCAAACCTTATTATGCTTGGAATTAGCAAAGAACTTTTTAGTATTATATTATTATTAGAATAAGATAATAGTAAAGATTGTTGAAATACTGTTGAATTGTATTTTCTTTTGTGTGACAGTTCCTGACTATATACTGGCATCGATACAACTGTGTACTGCATACTTCAAAATATATTGCATTTACTTAGAGTGTGGGACTTTATGATGTTGTGGACCCTTGTTTGAGGAAATTTTCTCAGTGGACCTCCTTAAATTTCAATTGAATATCCCTGCTCTTGCTGAAGTGATTAATCACTGTGGGATCCTGCTTTGAGGTGGCCTATTGCTAACTACCTGAGCTGCTGAGCTACACAAATACTGGAAATGCATCAAACCTTTAGATCAAATTCTAAATGCACCAAAACTAAAACAACAACAATCTGAGACTGCATCATTTCATCAATGCTGACGATTCCCTACCTACCATACAGGAATTTAGTCCTGAAACCAGGATATCTAGATGCAAATGAGTTTGGCATATTTTAGGGAAAATGAAAACCATCTCTCTAAGTTTTTATTTAAATTTGTGTCAAATCTTGCCAACTGCAATAATCCTTCCAACTCTAAAAGTTACTTTTAAGTTGGGCAAATCCCCACGTTTGCCAAAACGTTCATGGAGATCTTTTCATAACTTCTGAATAATCACACTACCAAACAAACAACTACCAGTGCAGAACTGTTCACAATCTAAGCAGCTGACTCCTCTCATTACCTCAGCACTTACATATTTATGGTGATCAGCCTGCTTATATAGCTTCCTCTTAATCCAGCTTCCCAACAGAGTTTGAAAACCTTTATTTTAAAGTAAAGTAAAATGGATCCTGTTTGGACTTTTTCACCTCTCTGGTTCTTTTTTTTGCTCACATCAAATTTTAAAGCTACATTTAGTGCATTTTTGTGCAAATAAAAGCCACAGAACTAACACATAGAAGTCATAATAACCGGCTAACTTTCAACGATGACACAGTAGGTTTTGTATCGAAGCACAAAATGTTCCTTTGCTGTTCTCATAACTTAGTTTGAGTCAGACAGTGTTTGGAATTCCAGATGTTTTCAGACTGGCTTCATTTCCCCAACACCCATCTCATGTGCTCACACACTCCCCCTTTAATGAAGTAATGAGGTCTTGACATGGCTTCATATATTTAATTGTCACACAGCTTTGGTTGTTGTTATGAAACTGAGAAGCATGGTGACTGAGGGGAAAAAGGATGTTTTCACCCACAAAAATGTGGTTTATATTTGGATTTGGGGAGTTTTCCTTTGGCTTGACACACCCCGTTTAATGCACAAATACTCCAGTAAAAACTTCCAGACATGACCGCCGGTAACAGAGCTCATAAAAAGGAATGAAGGATTATATTACATATGGATTGATCATCAGTGAGGAGCAACTAAGACTCATACGCTACATGAACATACGTTTGGCACTAGAATCCAGACACTGGAAAATATGTTGTAGACATCCAGCTCTGATGTCAGGAAAATTTAAAGGAATCATTAAACATGTCAGGCTAGCTCTTTTCCCCACCTGTAAAACATCAAAATACATCTGTATCAGAGAGTCATGCATCCATTACCTGTAATTGCATCCTGAATGACCGTGTTTTCAAGGTTTTCACACACCCATTCCTTGCAGCATTTCCCAGGTAGTCGGATGTATTGTGGGTTGGGACAGTCTGGAGTGGGAAGACGAGCATTCAGTGGACAAGCTGGCACGCAGGTCACCCCGCCCCCCCTGCAGCGGCAGTAAGTGTCACAGGAGGGCTGGAACGACTGCCCCTCCTGGTAAAAGATCCCACTGACCTCACAGCCCAGATCCTTCTGACCTGTTAGAAACACAGACGTTGTCTTTGCTTATCCATTGATGTGGAAACTTAATCAGGAAATGGACAGATTAAGTTAGGTGGAAGAAGCAGAAGAAAACAAGAGAGAGGTGAGGACACAGGAGCTGCTGTCCCTGCAAGTGCTTGCATCACTTTATGGAAAAGCAAGTCTCTTCAGTGAGACACTGTTAAGTTGTTTTTCATTTGGAGTGTTGTCTCTGCAATTTATCATGCTCATGGGTAATTATTACAGGAAATGTGTCAAGAGCAGTCCTGAATCCACTCAGCTAAGCAGACTCTAACATTAAGTGTCAGTCTGTGTGTCCCAGTCATGCAAACTGGCTGAGGCTCTATCTACTCCCTCCCTATGTGTCCTCCACCCTTATAGCCTACCCACACAGACATGGGCCTGGTTGTTTGCTTGTTAGAAGTGACACTCACTGACACACTCCCCAGGTAACCCAGGGAAGCTGGCGCTGTAGTCGCACTGAAGCCCTCGCAGGTTGTCACAGGGAAACATCTCAGTACAGGACTCGCCTAGTTGCCGGGCACACACCTGGCAACACCGGCAGCCATCCAGCACCAGGGGTACTCCTGTGGGGCACTGAGGGACAGGATTGGGGCAAAGGCATGGCCTGTCACACAACTGGCACAGCACCTGGAGGAGCAAGAAAAATAAGTTAGAAGGTATGACAATACGACAAAACCTGAAAAGATGAGAGAAAATCATCATAAATCAGTCTTCTGATGTTATGATCATTCCAGTACCAAAATTATTACTCTCATTCCTTAAGAAAAGAAGCAAAGAAAATATTATAAGCATTCTCAGAAGCTGAATCGGTATCCAACGCAATAAAGCACTGCTTCCAATTACATGTGTCTGAAGGAGCCAAAACACAGGCGAGGTCTGGCCAAGTCCACTTTCACTTTACAAGAGAAGCCTTCAAGGTTTTACAACAAAGTTACTGTAAAGAAATGCAGTCAACAACTTTTCAAATACATAACTGCAAAAAAACACAGGTGGGACTTCTTATTCATATTTTACATCATATTCAAGGGAAAAAATGTAGTCCCCCCTTTTATGTTGTAAGAGTTTTCTGTCTGTATTTGTGATGTTACCATAACACTGAATGTCTACTGGTTTCTAACAGTCGGCTACACAAAACGAGGAGGTTGATGACAAGTAAAGTGTGATTTCACTTCAATTTCTGGCATTTGATCAACCAAAAAAAGACATTAACAACTAGGTAAAAATAAAAATATTAACAACAGTCTTGCTTGTCTAATACATCACCTTTTCTTGATGGATGACTTTAATCATCTCATCTTTATTTCAAATCATTGTAATAAAATCAAGGCAAATGTCGTCTTTCTTTCAGAAAACATTAACAAATACTTTAAAAAGGAAATGTGTTGATCAATGAAAGAAGAAAACAAACAATTCAGCATTACATACCTACAATACTCTCTGATAAAAGTCTCATTCAGAATCGATTACTGTAAATAAGCTGGAGGAGGCCTCACCTGTGTAGTCACACACAGCAGTACAGCCAAAGCAATCACACAGTCACACAGTTGTCGGTCCATGGGGGCTTGTGTTGCTGATGGAGCTCGGTCTGTCTCAGTGAACTGTGTGACGGTGTGGTGTGACCAGTGCAGCTGTTTGCTAACTGCTCCTTCTTGCACCGCCTGACATTTATAAAGTCTGGACGCTGATGTCACGGGCTGACTACTGTGTAAACAGCAACTGGACTAGTATCAGATGTTTTACATTCCTCCTCCCTGCTGCCCATTTCCACTTCCATACACACACTCTTTTTCCTCTCCTCCCTCTCTTTCCAGTCTTGCGGGGTTCTAAGTTTGCACAGCTTCACATAAGCTAAGGAGAGAAAAATACATTAGCAAGGTTGTCAACAAGTCAAACAACTTCCAGGGCTTTTGTGGTAACAATTCTGATTTAAGTGGAGAAGAATTTATGTAGCTTATGTTTACATAATCTGCTGGTCAGTCAGATATAGTTCATCTTTTCACAGAATGAATATAGAGCAGATATTTTCACGGTTTTTCATACCCAGATCCCTCAAATGCTTGTGAAGCCCAAATATGTTGAGTAGTCAGACTTAAAAGAGACTTAATCCTTCTCTTAGCTGTGGTTTCCATGGTGTAAAGGTGGCATGTCTGAGGTTTGCATGAATTTGAATCATTGTGATCTCTTGTGAGAGAAAATGAATGGGAACCTGAAGGCAAAAAGCAGAAAGAAAAGTGGCAGATGAGACAAATTCAGTTTAGCTTGAATACGAAGTACATGAAGTACTAACCAGGAATTTGAAACGTGAGGCTTATTTGAAATCACTATGATGGTGTTGTTCTTAAACATCATAATTAACGTCAGGACAGGACCATCACTGCAAGCATGTTAATGTGATGTAATACCTTTGTGACCTGTGGAAAAACACAGCAGCTGCAAAACGTTTTGGCAGAAACACTTTAAATCCAAAAACCTTTCTGATGTCTATTGAGGTGATATAAAGAGCAACAAAAAGTTAGTGTAAGAGTCAGAATGTGGTGGATAAACAATTCCATTTCATTTGGGAAACTGGACAAAAAGGTCAGCGGAGATTTTTGTTGACTTCCTCTTTTTCAATATTATTTTCATTTTCAGTTGCAGTTTCGTTATGTTCAAGCAAACAAAGCCCAGAAGTTTGAACTAAAATAAACATTTTAACAAATCCCAAATGTGTTGGAAAGTCAACTTCACGCTCACTCACACCCAACACAGTTTCAAAAAGTTTTAAGACTAGTTTTAGATGAAGTATTTTTCATCATTTACAAAGCTGTGACATCACAACAACCATTTGGTCAAATTCACCTGTGAGACTTGAGCAGTTTTAAGTCTTATGTTCCAGGAATGACACCAACATGGTCATAACAGACTGTAACAAATGAATGAATATGGAATTGCAAAAACAACCAAAACAAAACTGCAGTGAGCCAATATTCAGAAATACCCATTTTAGAAAACACAGCCTCTCAGCAGAAATAAATATGTTTACAGCCTAACACAAAAAGTCACTTTGCATTTTAGCTGCACAGCTCAGGTCGAGTGGTTTAGAGATAAAGAAGAGTTGCTTTGGACATATGCAGAGGATGGACACTGGATGCACTAGGCCAGGGGTCTCGAACTCCAGGTCTTGAGGGCCGGTGTCCTGCAGGTTTTAGATCTCACCCTAGGTCAACACACCTGAATCAAATGATTTGTTCATTACCAGGCCTCTGGAGAACTTCAAGACATGTTGAGGAGGTCACTTAGCTATTTAAATCAGCTGTGTTGGATCGAGGACTTCAGGACACTGGCCCTCGAGGCCTGGAGTTTGTGACCCCTGCACCAGGCAAAGGATGTTGACTACAGAGCTGTTAAGCAGGAGGAAAAGAGGAAGACCCCAAAGAAGGTTTATAAAATTCAGGAGGCTATGCAGAGGGTTAGATAGAGCTGGAGGCAGATGATCCATCATGGTGACCTCTAAAGTGAAGCTGTATCACAGGGTAAGCCCTTTATCACCCTTGCTAACTCTAAACCAGGGGTGGGCAACTCCAGGTCTTGAGGGCCGGTGTCCCTGGAGGTTTTAGATGTGTCCTTGAACCAACACAGCTGATTTAAATGGCTAAATGACCTCCTCAACATGCCCTGAAGTTCTCCGGAGGCCTGGTAACGAACTAATCATGTGATTCAGGTGTGTTGACCCAAGGTGAGATCTAAAACCTGCAGGACACCGGCCCTCGAGGCCTGGAATTGCCCACCCCTGCTCTAAACGGTACTATCTTTCACAAAATAAACATCAACATTTCTGATAAGACTTAGACCATGAACTCATTAGGAACCTTTCAGATATCTGTACAACAAGATTTTATTTTGAAACTGGAAGTTTTGCCCCTGTCAACCATTAGAAAGAATCCAGTTTTAAGACACTTCCCCATTAATTAGGGCTATAACTCGTGTTACAATTCACTCTGAGAGGACATGAGCAAGCAAAACCACCAAGTTACTGGTTAGACATGATTCATAACCACAATCGTTACATCATGATGGCAGCAAAAGTAAAATCAGCAGATTACCAAAGCAATTAAAAAACTGTTTAGTAACCAAGTTGGTTTCAGTTTTTTTCCTCCAATCCTTCATGCCAGTGTGGTGATATTTCCCTGGGTAAGCAGGAGCTTTGACCTGTTTCTACAGCAACGTTAAGAACATATCTCACAAAAGTGACATTAAATTAAAAAAACATTTTTTACCACTATTATATACACAAATTATAACAATTATTCGTGTTGTGGCCACATTTGTAAAAAAAAAAAAATAGCAAAAAGATTGCAGACAGTCATCAATTGAAAGTAATTCATCATTATAAAAGAATTCAGTCTAAGGTAAACTAGGAACAGATGACTAAGATTCAACAGTACCCATTTCTCACATGCCTGGACGGTTATGCTAGATGAAAATCAGTGATTCATCAGGAAGAAATCACTATGTGTGCTTAATTTCATTTGGATGTTGAAATGTTAAGTCTGAATCAAGAAGTTTTGTTTTGATTCTAGAAATAAATATAATTTGTTTTTATAGCACTGTTACACAAAATATAACAACAACACAGTCAAAGCCACAGCGTCCCTTGACCTAAACAAAAATACTCAAGCCATTGACTTAAATAGAAAGCAAGCCTTTCATTAGAAAACAATTCAGTCAGAGGAACACTAGGAATAGATTCCTAAGTTTCAACATCAGCTTTTTCTCACATTATATGGGTGGGCAAGAAAGACATCCAGTCATAACTTATAAATAAAAGGAGACAGACATAAAGATAGAGAAGAGGAAAGAATGTGTGTAGCTTACAGGTGGACTCCAGGTGGCCTGCCAGTATGAACATACTGCTGGGGCTCAAACTGAGCTTTCTCTGAAACTATGCTTTCCTGGCCGCTACCATGTGCTTTCCATGCCCTCCAGAAATGACCGAACCTGGAAGGATTGCATTGTAATAGCTGCTAGCCCCACTGTAACATGCAGCAAGTTTAAGCAACTAAAGCCATAAACATATGTATAAAAAGTAGAGGAAAAATATGAGGTTTAAGCTGAATATGGGCAGCAAGTTCACAGACTGTCCGTCAAGCTTCATTATTCTTGTTCTTTGATCAAACATGTATGAAAGGGATGTAGTCAGCCAGTATCAGACACAATGAAATCATATCTGCCAATTTAAACTGAGACTAGCAAAAAAGCCTCAACACATTTTTCCAAAGCCTACAGATGTTGGAAATGTCCCAGACAGTGAAGTATCACTCTCAATCGCAGTGAACTCCTTTGAAGAAACCCCCAAATCCAAATCCTGCACAATAACCCCCATTCAGTTTGGGCGAATATTGTTTTGGTATGTGACGGTATGCAGGAAAGTCTTTTGGATTCCTTGTTGATTTATGAATGCAAAACCTACAGGGCAAAGTAATGAAAATATTATTTGTCCTATAAATGTTACTAAAGAATTCATTGATCTGTGTGCTGAAAGAAAGCCCGGTCACTCTACCAAATCTGTCACTGTGAACCAGAAATGTCTAACACATGTTCAGGGAGAGTTGTCCAACAACCCCAAAATTCCTCAGCGTGCAAGTAATACAAAATACAAGGCAGGTTTAGTCTGTGGTGCAGATACTCTGTGCTGATACTCTGACATTGTAAAGTTCTTTAATCATATTTACACATGTGAAAATCAAATGGGCGTGATTTGTCTGAAATCAGACAGTACCCTGCACTCATTAAGGTTAAAAAGCGCTTCCACATTATTGTCTGTGAAGGTTCTCAGTCATCCAGGTCATCGTAGTCAAAGGAGCTTGCAAAGAAGAAGAAGCTTCTCGGATGAGAGGTGAAACTTCTTCAAGTAACTTAAAGATGTCCAGACGCTTTTCTTTGCAAGCTCCTTTGCCTTCCACATTATTTTTTTTTTATTCTTACTTGAAAATTAATCAATTTAAATATCTGATTGGCAGCTGAATATTGTTTTTCCATGTAGACGACACATCACAGAACCTGTTACACGTGTTTATTCCCATTAAATAACTAAATTAACAGCTCAGAAAACGTGTGGTGGAAACGGTTTGTTTGCTCTCTGAACAAATGTATGATTTGTTTTGTTTCTTATTTATGAAAATGAACAACTTTAAAACACAGCATTCAGCATCAGGAAATATAATAACATCACGTTTTAATGTGTATGTAAATAAACTGCACACTGAATTTGTTCTTCTTCCAAAAATAAGTTTTTGTAGCATCAACAGTTGACCGAGACAATATTTAGCTCTGCCAGTTTGTGGGTTTGGGTGGTGCCAACTAGCTGCTTGTGGCTGATTTAAGTGTCTCAGAATAAACATGGTTTGTGCTGTAAAAGCCCTGAATAATACTAAAATCTTCTCCCAGAACAACATTTGTCACGTATTCAATGAAATGCAGAGCACTTCAATTGGTGTCTAAGGTTTTGGCTCTTAGAGTCACTGAAAGTTTGCACTGGCAGGTTTGTCTCTGCCACATCTGCAGGTACTCTTTGAACAAGGTGGGCAAATCAGCCTTGAGTGCTGGAACTTCCACAAATAGCAAAAACATCCGACTTGCTGTCTAGTCATAGTTGACTTTACTAAGCTATACTGAGTCATTATTCCAGGATCGCCACCACACCCTGCAGAGGTCACAGACTGAGCAGTCCTCCATCCAAAACAAAATAAAACCTCAAACTGCCTTTTCTGTTATGTCTGATTCCTTCGGCTCTGGTGCACCTCCCCTTAGATTGTCAATAACACCGTCTTTCAGTGATGCTGAAAAACTTCTGAACACATTTCTAATTTACTGAATGAAAACTCAAGGATGCAGAGCAGGGGCTCATGAAAAATACAGTTGTCAAAAACATCTTTCTAATATGTTTGTTCAGAAGATGCTGGATGATTTCAGCAAATGTCTTTTTTTCTGGTGTATGGTTCATTAATAGTTTTTTAGGTGGCTATTACCTGTCTTGCTCTCTTTCTATCACATAAACTATGGATGAATGAAATACACAGTCCTGATTTCTTTCCTAGTTGTACGACCACATAAGTTGTTCCCACCAGCCACGACTGCCTAACTGGTACAAATCTCAGAAGCAGCCAAAAAGTGCAGCTTAAAAAAATACTTTCATAAACTTTTCAATACGAAGAAAACAGACAAGATGAAGGGGTGAACATTTAAGCAGATGTAAAACATTCCCAAATATTTATTGAAGTGAAGCACAATAAAAGTGCTTTCAGCCCTCAAGTCCATGTGTTTCCTCTGAAATACCTTCTGCAGAGGAAGTGCCACAGGTGCAGTGCACAGCTATTACATGATGTAATGTACAACTTAGATTGAATAAAGAGGTCTACATCTATCCAAAATAAACAACTGAGACATGATTTAATTCTGCCAAGACACTTAGCCAGACACTAAATAGAGTAATTACCAAAGTTCCACACACCAGTATCTAAAAATGTCCTAAGACAGAACTGAAAACCACAAAATGAAAACCATACCAGTGAGAAAGAATTTTGATGTATGATTTAACATGATAATATGATAAATTCAGTCCAGATGTCAGGAGGCACCGTAGGACACAGACGCACACTTATAGTCAGTACTCTTCCAACATGAATTGCTCTGCTGGTTTTGCTTAAAATTATACCTGAATTCCAGGCATTCCAGCACAATGTGTGAAAGTTGAACAGAGTTGCCACAGGAACGCTCGTAGCAGGCGATAAGGACATCGTCAGGTCATAAGGTCACTTCCTGACGTACACGGGGCCGAGGTCACTGCCGTGTCCACTGCGGAAAAAGAAAAGCACCGCTCGTCTAGACACACATCCACACCCACTCACCATGACTGCTTCACTGCGTGGGTAGAGGTGGAAACAACTGTCTGTGCAATGACAAATCACAGCTCTGCACAGCTCCATGTGTCAGTTCCTCGTGAAATTATAATGGTCCATGTTAAGTAATATAATGGCAGGAATCACGTGTAGACTCAGGGCTATCCCTACTCTGGAAAAAATGGTGGCCAGATCACCATTTTTTCCAGAGGGAAATATTTCTACTATTGGATGGATTTCTGTTACGTTTCTGCACATGTTCAAGATTTTATTGAATTCACCCATGCAGTTTTACTCATATATCCAAACATTTGCCAGGTACATTTTTCAGGATCCTGAATTTTTCTGTAATAAGACCATAAGACTGACCCTAAATTAAACAAGCAGTATGCCCTTACAGCTCACCTGGTTGAGCAAGCAACCCATAAGAATAAAAGTATGAAACTAGACAGAGAAAGCATGGGAGAAACTCTATGCGTGTAAGGGTTGAAGTCTGTTAAATAAATTGAGAAAAGCAAAGAACAGGTGGACACAGACACACGCCTTGATCAGTTAGAGAGATTAATGCTTGAGTTCCCTAAAATTATTTGTACCTTCTTTCATGTTGCTTTCAAGATGACGCACCAGCTTCCCATCAACCACAGCTCTGTACTCTGTGATTAGTGTTGCCAAAGAACTTCTAAAAACATAAGAACTTGTGCCCGCCTAACTGTTAGTTTCCTAGCATAAACATTTATCTTCCCCTGACACCACCTTGCAATCTTCTGCCTCTTTGATATTTCACCTCTCATATAGAATATATTCCACCTTTGTGTACATTCCTTCACTCTTATACGTCACCTTATGTACCTCACTCTTCATGAACTCGTCACCGCAGCCAATTTCATCCTATTTGCAAAATCTACTTCTCTCTGCCCATCCACATTTCTTTTCTTGAAACCATACCTACTCACCACCTCCTCAGCACCTCTACACCTTTCACACACATGTCCAGTTAATGTGCTCCTTTTAACTGCCCTGAAATCCAGCTTTTTGGCAGATATTCAACGTCACCCCAGCTTCAAAATCTCCTCATCCTGTTTGACTTTTCATCCACAACACTTTTCACTTGCTCTTCTTTCAAGATCCCCCTACTCAAGTTCTCTTCTTGCCTATGCCAACTAAATATTCTGAATCCACACACACACACACACATATACATATATACATATACATATACATATATACATATACATATATATACATATACATATATATATATATATATATATATATATATATATATATATATATATATATACATACATAATCTCCAGATGCTTGCCTTTCTTTATCTCTTGATGTCTCTAACATGCCTTCCGCCGCTCATATTTCTTAGTCTTAAGCCAACAGTAAAACCCTGATGGCCATGCACCATTTCATTGTTGAAATCAAATATTTGATGTTTGCATGTTTGATTTAGCAAAGATTTTATGCTCGATGCCCTTTATGACACATACCTCCCTATGTTCTTGGGAATGACAGCAGGAGTACACTGGCTTGTGGCCCCTCTGTGGCTGGGTTAGTTTCAGTAAGGCAGGATTTATAGCAGTGGCTATGAATTAAATGACCAATTCAATTACCACATAAACTAGCGACTAGGTACCTGTCTACCCAGCATCAGTACACTAGCACTCTATTGCCAACATACAGATTTAACTCAAAGCACCACAGAGTTGCTAGGATGGTTTTAACCTTGTCTTGCTTCCTTATGTCCTATTTTTAGGTGTTAGATTTTCCCCCTTTTCCACCAAAATTACTTACATATACTGCTATCTCATCATCCTCGTGTCTGCTTACTTTTTTCATCTGACCCTGGGTTCAGAAGGGTGTTTTTGGAGAGCTGATTGTAGCAACATGAAATAAAAATATTCTGCTGCATTTGTTTACTCACCTAAACCAACAGCATATCCATTTCTGGTTTCATTTACTAAAAATAAATAAGAACAAATAAATATGGAACAAGGTCTCAATTCATGATGGCAACCACATCCTAGCATGGCACTCAGACTCCGTATTTTTAGTTGAAATTGTTGTTAACTTCAGTTAGATACAATCTGCTGCAGCTGCAGAAGTTTAAAACACAGAAAGACTGTATGCATGTATGTAAAGCATAATTTAGAGCTGTGGACTTATCTCATGTTACGCAATATAATGATAATTAAAGCAAACAATACTGAGGAACAGTTGGATGAACATTTAGCAGGAGTTCAGGACACATTTCCAATGAAATGTTTAATTTACTTTTCCGTTCGACTTCAGTTGTAAGATAAACAGTCTAGTCTTCTCTAGATCTGCATCGACAGCTAGATCTTTCACTGATGGCACGCAGGCACCTGTCTCGGTGCGTGGGAGTACTCAGACTGAGCTGTTTTCATTGTGGTAGTTCAGAAGCCGGTGTCACAGTTCCTTATCACAAGGCGATTAAAAAAAAATATTTTGATTTACAGAGAGGGCAATGCAGAATAATCTGGCTTCTAAACCTGAAAGACTGGTTTTGAATGCTCTAAAGTGTTGACAGTTCTTTGGAATACTTTTTTCACTTCTCTGTTTGTTATAAGTTATATCTTATTATATCATTATATCTTACCTGCACTTAGTTTATGCTGTACCAGCGGTCAAAGGAGTAATCAAAGTTTCTGTCAGTTATTTCCAGAAAATGCATCTGAAAATTGGACCCTGAAAATTATTATAAAAATTCCAGCTTTCATTTCTTTAATATACGTTATAAAATAAGATGATTTCTTTCTTCTTTTTTGTGCCTATTGTGAAGCGTTCTAACTATCGCAGATGCTCTTGAACCACTATAAGGCGAGAGAGACCTCTAGTGGCCAGAGTGAGCAGTTTGCCCTTTATCTTTTGACTGATAAAAATCAGCTTTCTCATATCCGGACAGGCAGAGATAAATGCACAAAAACACAAACTCATCAGCGTTAAATTGTCTAACTTTGAAGCTCAGGCGTAAAACTTTTTTTTCTGACAAAGCTGATGACCCGAGTCATTCCTCTGTTTGGATCAAGTCATTCACATTTGTCTAGTCACTGTACTGGGTTTGGTCTATGTGTTGTTTGTGGTTTCTCTGTACTTATCTTTTGTCTCTGCACTTTCCCCTCACCCTGCACTGCAGATGGCTGCCCCTCCCTGAGCCTGGTTCAGCCCAAAGTCTCTTCTTAAGAAAAACATTATGTAATGCCAGCTCTGCATTTTGTTATAATTTAATCATTTGCAAAAACACCAACTAGTGACAATGTAACATCTTTGCTTTATGGCAGAAAAATAATCGGACCACTGAGCTTTTCCTTCTTACATTTAACAAATGTTGGCTCACTGTCTTATCAGTGAGGTTCTTTCTTAAGGTTGAATGGTCTTTATCTTACGATTAAAAAAACACATTGAGACAACTTTTGTTAAGTTAGCTTAACTGAATTAAATACATGGTTCAATTTATAGATCTAAGTTCAATTTACAGATTTCACTTTCAGGGTTCTGGTATTTCCCTTATCCACAGGCAGAGCTGAGGCATGGCCAGAAGTGACTAAAGCCACAAGTGTGCCCATCTCACCCAATGGTAAGAACAAGATGAAGTCTCTGCTTTGATACTAAGGTGCCCATTAAGCAGTGATGCTTCCAAAACAAGTCATACTTGTTCTGTCTTTTTGTAGTTTCACTGTCATGAACTTGACTATGTAGGTCCGTTTTGTTTGGTTTGGTTTGGTCTTTTGCAGTTTTTGAGAATTACTTGGTCTGCTTTCCTTCCTGGGAAAACAGAAGGCAATGATTTACAAATCTGATAAACCCATATTTTTTTTACAATGGAACATAGAAAACTTATGAAGTGTTTAAACTGTGACATCGTATTAAAAACAGCTTATTTTGAATTGGATGGCAGCATCATGTTTCAAAAAGCTGGGATGAGGCAAGAAAAGGCTAGAAATATAAGGGCTGCTGCAAAGAAACTGCTGGAGCAAAACTTTGCAACTAATTTGGTTAGCTGACAACAAGTCATTAACATTAGAAGTTTTGCTGGTTGACTGCTACAGCTGTCTCAGGGCATCCTGTGCAGTTAGCCTCGTGGTAGTAAAACTAAAAAGAAGAATGAAAAATGCTCCGCTCTTCTCCTCTCTGCTCTTCTTCCCTTTTCTGGGAGGCAGTGGGGAGGTAGAGCGTACAGCCCGATCCGGCGGGGAGGTGTGGGAAGCCAGATCGGGCGCCCCCTTCTGGCTCTCCTCTCTATTCTCTCCTATCTTATCTTATCTTACTTGTCTCACTCCTCTCTGTCACCTTTTCTGTCCCTTTGAAGAAATGAGGCTCCATAAATGCTAAAGAGGTAAGTATTTCTCAGCTGCAGTGAATAGATAGAATAAACTGTAGAAAATTAAACAGGAGAAAGAAGAAGAAAAACTATTTTAACATAAACCATTGACACACTCCGGGGCCTGATCAACCCTGGCAGGGCCTCCTTGGATGAGGGTGTCTAGTGATAAACACCTGATGAATCTAAAGTCCACTACTGACGATGTGTCCCAAATTTTAACAATTTAGATCAGATCTCTAATCCCTAAACCTAACCAGGGAAATGGCAGGCTAGCTTGGGTAAAAGAACAAAGGTTGAGGCACACAATGATGTGTGCTGCTGGTACTCTGGGCTGCTTTCCTCACAACAGCCATCCCTCAAGATTTTCTCCATTAAAAGCAATGCATAGTCCTGGATTGTAACAGCTAGTCCTTTACTGAATCATTACTGGGTATAAAAAGAGCATCTTAGAGAGGCTGAGGTTCTCAGACGTAACAATAGGCAGAGGTTCATGCATCTAAGATCTGAAGATGCAAACTGTTTCAGAATAATGTTCCTAAATGTAAACTTGCAAAGAGAGAGAGAGAGCCTTTATTTGTCAGTTGGAGTTGCCCACACCGAGATGACAGACCTTGCCAACCGTACATACAATACAAAACATCACATTGGGGAGACAGGTCAGGCTAGGTAGCAAGGAAAAACACAGAAATTTGTAAAACAAAAGGTCAGACCAGGAGAAAAAAAGAATTTCTGCTCATACTGATCCCTAAAAGGAGTCAGCATGAGGAGAATACAAAATACTCCAGCACATAAAAAACACAAATGTCATCACATCTTGGTGATGGTGTGGCGTGTCAGTATCAGTGCACATGTGTGTGTGCGTGTCAGTAGGTGTGTCCTGTGTTCAGCCTGAGAAAGTGTCCTTTCACCCATTAGGCGAAGCTCCACAGTCCGCAGCCTACGCAGCTGGCCTTGAGGGATCGGGCGAGAGAGACAGTTCGTTTTCGTTGTCATATCTCTTGGAAGAATTGCTGTTGTTCTCGTTTGTTCCAACCTTCAAGAGCATCCAGCTGGCGCAGTCAGGGTGGGGGGGTAGCCGAATGAAAGATGATGGATATGTTGTTTTGGAGCGAACACGCTGCATCAATTTTACAGTTGTTCTAGCATCCATCACTGGTGTCCAGGTTTATCTCCCGTTTAAGAGCTGTAAGCTCCTCCAAGATCTTTCCCATAATACATTCAGTAGGAACAGTCTGAGCGCTTAACTCTCTTCCCACATTTTCAATCAAAGCGGCCAGTCTTGTGGGGTTTTGAACCGCAGACTTTAAATATCAAATAATCTACAGTACGTAATATCCACAATATTGATTTCTGGTGAAATCACTGTTTGCAAGGGAAAAGGTCAAAAATCTGTATCACATGCCCATCACTGGGTCCTCCAGTTGCACTGCATTAAAAACAGACACGATTCTGTCATGGAAATCTCTGCATGGCATCAGGGACACTTCCAGACATCAGTGTCTATGAACAAGGTTCACAGTGCCATCCAAAAATGCAGGTTAAAGCTCTATCATGAAAAGAAGAAGCCACATGTGAATGTGACAACATTTGTGGTCGCGTTATCTGAAATTGAAAATAATTTTTCTTTCTGGGTGTGAGCAACATATGCTCACATTTTTTTCAGGCATGTCTTGTGTAATGCATTCAATACAACTGCATGGCTTTGCAGTAGAAGGGTCCAAGTGATAACGTTGACATTACAACAACTGAAAACAAATTTCCCACGCATGGGACTAATAAAGGTTATCTTATCTTAAAACTTTTGACAAATCACGAAATGAAAGATGCAAAGAAAAGCAGCAAGACTATCAGACAACAACATTCCTCTGCCAAAATCCAGCAACTGGTCTCCTCAGTTCCCAGACATTTACAGACTTTTGTTAAAATAAAAGAGAATGCTGCACAGAACATGGGCCTGCCGTGTTGCTGACATCAAACTTAAAAAGACCTTGTTTCCTTCTTTAAAATTTTTCTCATTATTTCAATGTAAACATTTTGTTTCGCTTCATTGTAAAAAAAAAAATGGGTTTATGATCTTTGCAAGTTATCAAAGTTTTTTTTATTTAAGCACTATTCCAATTTCTTTGCAATCAGGGTTGTATTTTTTGTAATACTTTTGAACATCTGCAACATGTGGAGATGAATTCATGGAGATGAAATGTAAATGTTTTCATCAATATATCCTGTCACATTGAGGAATGTGGTCATGTTTGCAGCTTTCCTTTGCATAACATCATGCGAGATTTGTGAATGTGAGAATATTTGTGGGAGGAGAAACCCAAACAGCAAATCAAATGTGTGCCAAAGACAACACCCACCCTCCTTCTCCCTCACCATTGGTGCTGCCTGGTGTAGTTTTGAAAACTCAAGATCACCAAAATGAGAAGCAGCACCTTCCTGATGGCAGGACTAAAACTTCACAACTGAACAAGGCCTTTTGAAAATGTACCAAGTAGTTTGCATAGTTTATGGCCAGTCTATACAAAAGCATATAACACCACATGGTAGAAAGTAAATCTACCTTCGGTTTGAGTAGACATTTTAGGTTATGTTTCACTGCCACCTGCTGGAAATTTGCTGGGCTTTCTATTGGCAGCTATAACACCTGTCCAGTCTCTGCTGCACAGACTTTGCCATCATGTCCAGTCACAATGATTTTGGCAGTGCACTAATGAGTGTATAAATCCTGTCTGTTTCCAAGTGACGCCCAGCTGTGAATGTTCACTGCTGATCTGTCAGTTTCTCTTCCATTTTCTGTTCTAAACACTGGATAAGATTTACCCACTTGTTTCTGTTAAAATCAATTTAAACAGAAACAGTTTGTACTGAACTAAAGAAGCAAATAAATGTTCTCCAAAATGACTAGAAACAGCAAGCCACAAGCACATCTGTTAGTAATTATCATGTTATTCAGAGAATATGTGAAGTATTGCAAGATTAAAGCAAAGTCATAAAGTGATATTTATGACAACTGCAGACTCTGGCGTTTTGTGGGAACAGTTTGGGGGAAAACATGTATCCTGTTGACAACATGTCCGTGGTGCTGTCCATAAATAAAAGGTTGTGTAAGCTGTAGAAAGAAAGAAAGAAAGAAAGAAAGAAAGAAAGAAAGAAAGAAAGAAAGAAAGAAAGAAAGAAAGAAAGAAAGAAAGAAAGAAAGAAAGAAAGAAAGAAAGAAAGAAAGAAAGAAAGAAAGAAAGAAAGAAAGAAAGAAAGAAAGAAAGAAAGAAAGGAGAGACCTCCTTCCTCCTGCTTTGAGTGAGGTCCTGGCCAATATCACCTTTGGACTATAGTAAAACATCACAAAAACTTTTGTGGCTGAATGAAATCAAATCTGTGTAGTTTGTAGCATCCACTTAACGGCATGTCTGAATCTCATTGATTAAAATGACATGTACCATTTCCAACATTACTGTATTTGTCAAACATCAAAGCAAACTTGTCCTTTTTGATATCCTACAAGGAGCAACAAAAAGCAAATATTTAAGATATGTGTAGCCTCTTTCTTTCGATATGAATATTTGTTTATTCTTTAAGACAAAGACTTCTCTGTTTCTTATGATGATAATAAGAAGATAAAAAAGGAAATGGGAACTGTCGACCATGCATGTTTTTCTCTCATTTCTCCTGTGCCTGCACAAAAGGCTTTTCAAAACATTTTCTAATCGACCTCGCTAAAAAAAGCTTCATGTGTAAGGCCTTAGAAAAAACTCTCTGTTAAAGACACATCAGATTTATAGTTTCACATCTGTAGTGCAGCTTTTTTAAAACATGATGCCATTGTCTCTACATTAATGGGGCAGATGAGCTAACAGCTGTTAACAGTTAACATGTCAGACTTGTGTTAACCAAGAGTCAGTCCAGTTCTTGCACAATCTTCCTTATCTTTATTAAATGCTGCACTGTTTACATGCTAATAAGCATGTAATGGAGACTTATTTATGGAAGAGGAAAAGAGTGAAGGGAGGCACTCAGATATTTTTTCACACTGGCTCAGTGGAATGTTTTTTAAATTGAAAATGGATTCTTTGTTGATGAAAAATTGTAGGATTGCTCTGAGCTACAACCACTTGTTGATGCTAGGAAGTGAAGAGAGGAACCTCTGTGTATGCTCGGTCTTGAAGAGGCTTTAAACAGAAACTGTGTCTTCAGCACGGGTGGATATAACAAAGTAACTCCAGTATTGCTTAAATACATATCTGTATAACCTTTTTTTTTAATGAAAATGATAAGTACAATTTCTGATCATTCTACAGTTGTTTTTAATGAAGTAACATTGTTAGTGTATGGCTTTGAGTACTTGTTGCATTAGTATTTTTACTTGAAGTATTACATAAAGGACGGGGATAGCCACTTCCTCCACCACTGGTTTTCAGTGATAAAAAGGTTCTTGAGAAAACTGCTCACAGCAAGACGGACAGATTATCTGGACAAAGAAGGACTCTGGAGCTGCTCAAATCTAATTTTCCAGCTTTAGGCCTCACAAATAAAATTCTTCTGGCCCGTTTAATTGGAAGCAGGATATTCAAAACCTCAGCAAAGAAAACTGAATTACTATCTCATAACAAAAATGCTGATAATTTATAATAGAAAAAGAACAAGGGGCTCATACAGAAATGTCACTATTATGAATCATTTTAGTGTTTTTTTGGCAGCAAACAGAAGGCTTCTGTGGATTGAAAGTAGAAACTAAGTGGAGAGTGGTCACATGTGACTGGCAATGATGATTGGGCTGATTTCAGGGGAGGTCAGCATTGGTTAAAATGCAAAATCTGCTGCCAAAGCAGATTGAAAATATAGCACGCAAGTTTGACATTCTGTTCACAGCTGTTTGGACTCAAGTTAAAAGAGGATGTGCTCACTGTGTTTAGATTCCCATGGACCAAAATGTTCTTTGTGTAAAAAAGAAAGTACGGTTTTTATAAAGTGTTGTCAACGCAGACGACAAAAAGTTTTGATTAGGCAGAAATATTATTGCAATTTGAGCATCACCTAAAACAGGTTTTTGTACTCTTACATAACAATTCATTTTCTGCTTCATTGAATTCACATAAGGTTGATCCTCTTCATTAGAATTCACCATTGCATCCTGTTATAATGCTCACATGTCACACCTCCGCCATACACACAGAGATGTTTTTCCTTTAGGCAGGTTTCTATAAATCTCACTCAACTAATTATTATATTACATTAAAATTGGTGGAAAACAATGTGTTTAATAAAGCTTTAACGTTTTCCTTCCAAATGCAAATAATATTGCATGTTTATTGTAGAATAATGCAGCAATAATGCATGCAGTAATATATATTTCTTTCAGTTATATATAAAAAAAAATGCAAAAGGAAGCAAATTATATGATACATGATACAGCAGAGGCATCAAGCAGTTGTAATGTTGTGTGTAACATCCAACAACAGATTAAAGAGAGGCTTGATGCTGCAGTGTTACTGACCCGGGGGCTTCCATGCAGTCAAATGTTGATCAAAATGGACTAGAACTGTGATCTGATCCAGAGGTTTTTATTCACATACCTTTTATTCAAATTTTATTTAACTTTATTTAATAGTGCATCAGTTACAGTTATGTGTTAAACAGTTATTCAAACAGCTTCTTTGCGTCACTGCATTGCATAACTTATAGATTGGTTAACCAGTTGCCTGCTTTCTGCAGACAGAAATGACATTGCAGTAATTCTGCATCTATGTGAAGTTGTTTTTAAATGCGATAACAGCAGCCTCAGAGATGCAGATTAGTGATAAACATTTCAAGAGAAACATGATGTCTTTATAGCTGCAGATGATGGAAACCAAAGCTGCGAATGTGCTTTTTACATTTTTTGTAAGTGGTATGAGAAACTGGGACCAGCTGGTTAAAAGTCTAACCATTTTATCTCTGTGATATGAAATTTGAAAATACAAAAATAATGCTTCCCACTGCCATATGGTGCCATTATTATTGTTTCCCAACTAAAACCTAAAGATAAACTACACCGGTTTCAGCCCTTAATTCAGGTCTGAGTTCAACACTTTTAATGCTGACAGAAAAAGAGTCTAACCTGTTGTTGGGATTAGGAGGTTGTGCACTTTCCACGCCCAGCTATTTGAAGCATTTGAAGTAGGCCAATGGTCTTTGAGGTAAACGGATTCTTTTAAAAGCTCCAAAGTGAAGTTTATTGCAACAAAATTAATATTTTTGTTTGTGATTATTGTTCTTTTCTGGGGTCGGTGATCAGAGATTTTAATAAATGCAAACGAAATCGCTGGTTTCATATTATTAGGCCAATTAGATGGCTACAAAGCTCCCATCACATGGGTGCAAAGCTGCTGCCACAGACAACAGAGCCATTAATCCTTCTGCTCGCTGTTGTTAAGGCTACGCATGTTTAATGCACACTAAAGCGCACAGCCTGTTGCTGATCTGCACACCATCACTTCTCACTTTGTAGTCCAGCAAAAAACAGCCTCTTGGCGTTGCTTTTTGCATTTGGGAGGGGAAAGAAGGCGTGTCCCTGAGTCATGCATATAATAGCAAGGCGAGCGGCGATAAGCTTCGGTTCTCCACTCGTCAGCTCTCTGTACACCAGCAGGCTCAGCCACAACGCTTTCTCTACGATGGCCGATCGCTCATCTGAACAAGTAGTATTCAGCAAGCCGAAGGTACGTTCACAGCTCAGCCGGCTCACTGTAGTGTGAGCTTTAATAATTCAAGCGGTTTCTTTTTCAATTTTCCATGGTTTTACGCCCGGTACGCCTGCTTTGACACTGTTTGGGAACCCTATTGTGAGAACCCCCTCGACAAAAAAGGACTCAAAAGAAAGGTTTAAAAATTAAACATAAAATAAAGTTTAACTTTTAAAAAAAAAAACCCAACTTCCTTCCTGCTGTCGTAATACCCGCACTCAAACACGGAAAAACTTTATTTTTCTTGCTTGGAGTTTGAAATTTGGCTACCCTCCTTTAAACGGACAAAACCTGTTGTATGAATGAAAGGAGCCGTGTGCAGCACCTTTCATTTCAATGCTTTTTTTGCCGCAAAGCAAAGAAATTGGGGAAGGTCTCAAAACTTGATCGTGGCAGTTAAAAATTTATGAATTAATGTCCGCTCGTGGCATAAAAGGCTTCCTCGCTGAATAATAAACAAACGAAACACAACTTTTACATTATTTTCCTGATATAGCTTATCAATAATACTTTTAAAGGGATGATACTGACAACCGATGACCATAACAAAGTTTAACAGTCAAATAAACGTTTATTAGTCAGACAGTTTGACATGCAAATCAGGCACACAGGCAAGAAGTGTATATTGGTGCCCTTTGGAGCCTGAAACCTGTTACCTTCTTAGAAGCAGAGAAAAAGATGTGGGTTCTGTTGCCATGTAGTGTTGAGGTCACGTGATGTTGGCTTGTGAAAAATTTGTAAATGGAGATAACCTAACCTCACAGGGTGCGGTGGCTGCTGGAAGAGATAATCTCATTACACACTAATATGCAGTTGAAGAGCTCATTGTGTGCAGCAACAACTGTCACCGGTTCACCAAACAGGTTTTACTGTATATGCTGAATGCATCACAGTGCTGTAGTTCAGGATTAGTGCGGTATGTGATCATTGGGTTGTGTTTGCTAAACTATGGTTGTGTTAAGCGAATTAACTCCACCTATGAGGCTACATGACTTGTTTTGTTGGTTAGTTGGATTACTCAAAAAGAGTTTAATTCGATGTTTGGCCCAACCTGGAAGTTCTGGATCTGGATTAAAGTTTCAGTAGTTGCACATCACATCTAAATGAGAGTGAAAAAAATAAATGGGAGAAATGTTGTCTTCATGTTCCTGGGTCCAAGAATTTAATCTATGCATAGTGTCATATTTGGCAACCTGACATATGTATTTCCAATAATTAACTCCAATCACATAAAGCTGAAATACAGCCAATGTCAACAAAGAATAAGCTATGAGTGTTGAACAGTACTGTTATGACAAATTTTCACATTACTTTTTCTGCAGACTGGTGCTTAAAATTTCAGGAAGTTTGGTCAGACTAGTTTCAGCGGGTTTCTTTGCTGTCTTAGGTCTGGTGTCTGCTAATGTAATAATTCATTTCTTAAAGAAATGGCTCATAACACATACATCATGACACTAAACATTTTGCATCTTTGCATGTCTTATTTTATCAGACCACCTGTTCTAAACCAAACATATTCAATGTACAATCCTGTAATGCAAAGTAGCAAATGATCACCACTGATTGATTATTTTTGTTGATCACACAATATTTGCTTCATCTATAAAATAGCAGAAATCTGTGAAAGCGTTTCAGTAAGACTGAATACTGTGCTCTCATTGAGCTTCTGTTATGTTTTAATGCTGCACAGCTGCATCACATTAAACGTGCTAAGGCAAATAGAAACATAAAGTTTTGTGCGATGACAGAAGTCAAATGTTGCTTCAAAATAGACCCAACTGGAATCCTGTCCAAACCTCTTTTTAACTTCCTATTTTAGGATTGCCTAATAATTACAGAGTAGATAAGTGGTCATTTTCTTAAAAAGCAGCTTCACAAACAGCTTGTTTGTGACACTGGTTTGTATAAGGCACACAATGTGCTAGAGGAACTGCTATTTTCCTGAAAGAAAGAAATCCCTGAACTTGAACTTGATTACCCAGCTGTCTCCTGTCTGCATCAGCCATGTGGATGCAATATTGCTGACACGCTCGGCTTTTGTGTGGTGTTGTAGGCAAGGGACATCAACAACCTCAAAGATGCACACGCATTTCTGTGGTGAACATTTGGATAGAAACATCTGCTCTTTGGTTACCATTGTCACACCAAAAAGGATGCCGCTACGGAGCTGTGTAGACAGTTCATGTAATAGAAGCAAATCTTGCTCCAACTAGCAATTTTCTACTAAGTTGTTGTGTTTCAATAGGATATTACTGGACTCTGAAAAAAGTCCTTTCAGTCTTTTCAAAAAGTGCAAGGTTGTGTCATTGAAGATTTTTTGCAGGCGGAAACAGATCATAGTGAGAAATACTTAATTCATCTCATATTTGGGAATTTCTATGCAGTTATACAGTTAAGTGGTTGAAACTTTTTAAATTTTCAGTTTCTTCTTTGATGGGTGACACACCTGCTCTGAGGAGTCTGACACCATGATTGCAGCAGAAATACCTGCATATCTATCTAACAAAACTCTTATGTAAAAACTTTCAGCTTCATGCTAACTTTCAAAGTCATGCGTACTATACAAAAAAGAGGAAAATATGTATTAATAATAATAATGCATACTTTATTGATCCCCATGGGGAAATTACTTGTTTTTCCTCTGCATTTGACCCATTCACTCAGTGGGCAGCCACTAAGCAGGTGCTCAGGCAGCAGTGTGTAGGGACGGTACCTTGCTCAGGGGTACCTCAGAGTAGCCATTCAGTGGATTCGAACCCCCGACCTTCCGATCATGGGGCAACCACTCTACCTACCGAGCCATCCCTGCCCCGTTCATGTGTATATATATATAATACATGATGGCATTTGGTGGTTATATTGTTATTTATTATGTTTTGGCATGACAATATAAAACAGAAAAAAAACATAAAGCTGTACATGTAGAGCTGGAAGCTAATAATGTGAAACACTTTAAGCAACTTGTAAGTATTAATAGTTGCTAATTTTCTGTCTGAGTTAATTTATGAACTTTAATCTGGAGCCTTCAAAGTACCAGAGTTACTGAAAACTGAGTAGTGTTACTCATTTTTCTAAAGTGATCAATAGACAAAGACAGACTTTGTAATCTTTCCATAAAATTGGGATTTCATGGTTCTGTCACAAGTTTCACAGGCCAGCATGGCAGCACACTCAAATTCATAACATTTGATGCAATGGAAATACTGTGCTGATGTTGTTTTTAACATTACTCACAGCTTAGGCTTGTTCTTAGACAGAAGTATGATAAGAAGGTTGTGTGGCTTAACCGACATAACTTCATTTAATAATGCATAAAGCCTCTTTCTGTCAAGCGCAGAGCTACAGATAGGATATTGCAGATCTGTATTTTAACAGCTCCAATTAAATCATTTCTATTCATTGTTATTATTGAAAGTTCTGATATGAAAAATTATTTAGAAAACCGCACAGAGATTTGCCATATTTCCAAACCCATCCTTTAACAGGTGCCAGTGACATCAAGCCTTTGAATTCCCTTTTATGTTGGAAACATGGTTTCAACCATATGGGATGAAGCCAAGCTTTTCCAGGTGTAAAAGATGCAAACCCACAACATCTGGCATTTTCCAGGGAAACAGTAGGACATCAGAAATCCCGGCGCTCTTAAATTCAGCTGTCCAGGGTTTAATAAGTCTTTTCAGAGCCTGACACTTTTCTCTATAATATTTATTTAATGTGAAATATCAATTTCTAAAGAAGCAAAAAATGGTGAATAAACATTCCAGCTGTCAGAATTTGATGATTTTGGAGCATGAAAGTGAGTACATCAGCTTTTCCCACTGAGCCCTGCTTGCTTCAGAGCAATAAAAACATGAGCTTTTTTTTTTTTTTTTACATGTGCACTGCAGCATAAACCTTTGTAAACACTGATAGAGGCGCACATGAGAATACAGCCAATGTGAGATTAGTGCTAATAATCACAGTGTGCATGTGGTTACCATGTGTTCTGCCTTCACCCTACCTCATCTTCAGATAATGTCCTAAACTGTCCCAAGTTTCTCTAATTTTAAGCTTTGGCAAAAACAGTGTCCTGTGTCGGTTCCCACTGCTCAATCAGAAGCGGATTAAAGCATATTAACCAGTTGATTAATGCAATAAAAAGATTAAACTTCTATTGAAACAAGTTTCAATAACCTTGCCTAGTTCTTTGCTCATCATCACTTCTAACCAGAGGTTAGAATTAAATGTCTGTGGTAGGAAAATTTTCATTTGAACCTCGCTGTGACAACCAAGGTCTCAGCTGTTAAGGGAGGGGCAGAGATTTATCATTTGTCATCTGGTTGGAAAAATCAGCACTCACAGCGATGGAAGGAGAGCCAGAATACTTATTGTGACCCTTCGTTGGCACTGCTGGCCTTTTCACCACTTGTTGCTCTGTCATGCATACTGCATTCACGATGGGCTGCAGCCAAATCACAGAATTGCAACACACCCCTGCTCTTGCTTGCTGCTCCACTGACATCATATTTGTCTTCTATAAACTCCACCAGGTTTCTGCGTGGAAGTATTTTTGATAATCAGTTTATTTGGTAACAAACTTTCTCATTCACAGGTTGAGCTGCATGTGCACCTGGATGGAGCCATCAGGGTGCAGACCATTATGGATGTTGCCAAGTGAGTTAATATATTTAAATTGTATTCGTTTTTTATTATGGACGTTTAGATATTAACTGTCATGGCAGGTATTTTGGATGATACAGGCCAAAGAAAATTCTCCGACTTTATTTTGAAAAGGCATTTGGCCCATTAGGAATTATGCTTTGGGAAATTGTAATATGGAGCGTGAACTAGGATGCCAGAATGTTTTTTTTTTTTTACATAGTACCAAAATCACTGACTCTTGATATCGTTTTTATTGGTGAAAATAAACTCCTTTATTAGAAAGTAGTTTTAAATCACTGATATGGTCAAGGTAGACCATTGAGTAAAAATCTTAACATTATATTTTGTTGACAGGCCACAGACTGAAATTAGGATGGCTGTCGAGTCGCCTTCTAACATTACTGCACGGTGTAATGCAGGGGTGAGCAACTCCAGACCTCAAGGGCCGGTGTCCTGCAGGTTTTAGATCTCACCCTGGCTCAACACACCTGAATCACATGATTAGTTCATTACTAAGCCTCTGGAGAACTTCAAGACATGTTGAGGAGGTCATTTAGCCATTTGAATCAGCTGTGTTGGATCAAAGACACATCTAAAACCTGCAGGACACCAGCCCTTGAGGCCTGGAGTTGCCCACCTCTGGTATAATGTTAATTGCATTATATTAGCGTGAGCATTAGCCGTTGCAAACATGGAGCATAGTTGATTTCATCATGTCACTGCCTGCTGTCTCAAAAAAGAGGTAACTTGTATTTGAGGAAAACATATGCCTGTCTGTAACTTCCTTTCTTATCAGTGAGTCAGGGTGGAGTTATTGTCAGAGCTGCTCTCTAGTCGCCATCTTTCTAGTGTAGTTTTTGCAGTGGCTTGTGGGCATTTTTCTTCTTCAGCATGTAAGGGTATTACAAAAACATTGGCAGGTGTATGCTGTCCATGTCAATTCTGAACAATGTGAGCCTCGGTACATACGCTGCTGACACTGTCTGCGTTGTTCCTTAAAAATTGTAATATCAAAAGATTAGTTCTGGTGACATGCCTAGTGTAGATTCATTTAAGAAAATAATGCTACGGCAGCAGTTGTGTTATTTTCCAAGAGAATAAGTGCAGAGCAAAATTGGTAATTTCTTAGCTTTATTGTTAGAGGCCCATACTCACTGACATCAAACACACAAGGTAGCCGTGTCCTGAATCTTAACTACTTTGAAAATTTTAAATTCCAACTAGAAGAGCCAACTGCTGGCAGTTTGAAAGAGTGGAGGTTTAAGTCACTTATGCAGTGGCTTTACATTTTATTTCAGGAGGCTACAAGCTTCCTTTATGTACAAGCTATATTTTTTATGACATTTGTCTACCATTTGTTCCTAGTCAGGTAGTTCTCATCTCATTTGATTTGGCAAAATAGCAATATACTCCATCTCAGAAGGCTTGGGTGATGAATATCAGTCACCAAAACAGTCAAATGTTTTTATTCAAAGTTTTAGTGGTTCATGTCACACAAATTACTGCTGTTCCAAATTTCTTTTAAACAAAGTACACAACTCAGTTAAAAAACATTTATAAAGGGTAAAATTAAATGCTTACATTTCAATGCAGTTTTTACATTTTTCTATTTCCTTTTTTTGCCCTATGTTAGGAGGCGTGGTAAAACTCTGCCTGTGAATACTGTGGAGGAGATGAAGAAGAAGATCATTGTTGAAGAGCCTGGCACCCTCACTAGTTTCTTGGAAAAGTTCAACGAGTATATGCACGTAATTGCGTAAGTGCCACATTTCAGTTGCACACTTAGCTAAGGTGTTTCCCTCTTGATCAGCTGACCCTGGGTGCAAAGAACGAGTTACTAATAGCCTAGTTAAGCAGTTTGTTATCACGCTGACATGACAGATTTCCCTATTATGTAGCTACTACAGTCATAGTGCATCCAAAGTCTTTGAAATCAGGATGTGTGGTATAGCTGTGACTGATGATACTGACCTGGCAGGATTATGCAATATAATTGTGCACCATGACAGGGGGTTGATTTTAAATGTCAGACATACAGAAGAGGAACACATTATTACAGAGCTCAAGTTCCACTTCAGCAGCCAAATTAAAACTAGAGTGAAGTTGTTCTCGGTTCCTTTCCAGTGTCACTCTGTCTTATATTTAGTTCCCGCAGTAACTGGCCTCAAACATTTAAAAAGACCGAGTACAGGCCTTCAAATGTTCAATGGCCATAAAAGAATTCAACAATGACGGTCTGTATAATGTCTGGAGTGCTTCATGCAGTTGTGCTGAATGGACTCTTCTGAATCAAGGCGCTTAAAGCCAGGACAGCTTCAACAACACAGGGAACCTGCTAGGCTGAGTTGAGCTTAGGCCGAATTGTTGTATGAGCTTGGCAGTGATGAGGCTGTGTGTGTGTTCTGAGGGGGTTACTGTGAGGACACTGCAGAACATGCATTCAAGGCTGGTCAATGAGCTTTCGCTTTCATTGTAAATGCTGGAAGCAGCGTTGTTTGCAGTCACATGATGTGCAAGTGAAAACGTGCTGCTGGAAAAGAGGGAAAGCTCTAATTCTCTCAGTATTTGCCCAGAATGAAAGTATTGTATTGTCATGCAGAAAATTATGAAACTATTTCATCTGAAAAGAAAGTGTTTTACAAATTCCCCTAACAAACGAGACTCCCTGGATTGATCCCAGGAGGAGAAACAAATTCCTTTGACGTTGTGTCAGAAAGGGCATTCAACATTTTGGGGTCCTTAAAGTCCTTGTACTTATGCTTCTCCAATGTGCACTGGATCTCATACAGTGTGTCAACACCAAGTATTAAACATAATTTCAATAAGGTGAGATCACTTGGAAGAATTTGTACATAATTTAACATGTCAGTGTAAATGATAAAAACGTTTTGCTTATTTCACCTGGTTTTAAATTGTAGAAGAAAGCCGAGAGGATCATTATGCACAACATGGAATAGTTGTCAGTGTCAGCGAATTTAATCTAATACAGATTATAAGTCAATCAGCAAAAAAATACGTCCCGTATCATAGATCATATCAATAACACTTGAGCTAACTCCTAGAAATGCTTATACTGCGCATTGTGAAAGACAGTAATGTATAGATAGCTGGTTAGGAGTGGCCAGTGCTTTTGCTTTTTTTTTATCATTGAGATAAGCTTATCAGAGCTAATGGGCATTTTAATTTATTCTGTGTTTTTCTGTTTCAATTCTCAGTGGAGACCGAGAGGCCATTAAAAGGATAGCCCGTGAGTTTGTTGAAGACAAAGCCAAAGAAGGAGTGATTTATGTTGAAGTTAGATACAGCCCACATTTTCTAGCTAACAGTGGAGTGAAGCCAATTCCATGGAACCAGGAAGAGTAGGTATTTGGTTTGCACAGCTCAAATAAAGGATCAAATAAACTTCTGATTCATTTACTGGAACGTTTCTTATTGTCTTTGCTCAGGGGCGACCTGAGCCCAGATGAGGTGGTGAGACTGGTTAACGAGGGCCTCAGCGAGGGGGAGAGAGAGTTCAAAATCAAAGCCAGGTCCATTCTATGCTGCATGCGCCACATGCCAAGTAATGAACTGTTCATGCTCCTGTCTGCTCACACAACCTTGTGAGATAAGGTTTCTTGCTGTACTGTGTTCTGCCTTAGCCACTGCCTCAGTTATTGTTTTTAGAAAATAAAAATAAAATGAACACAAGCGCCACAGAAAAACACAACATGCTAACTTAATTTATACTATATAGATATAGATAGATATAGATATGCAAACCTTTCGTATTTCTTTCAAATGAACATGCTACAAATTGTTGGTCTCCAATGAGCACTGTATGAATGTCTGATGGACTGTTTTAGACAAAAGCACTTTGAGCTCATGAAATGAAATTGCTAACGTGACTGTGTTAGTTCAGCTGATGGTTAGCACTGCACTCACATCCAGAGGTTTCTGAGGACAAACCATCTAGGTGGATGGAGCCTTTCTGTGAGGAGTTTGCATGTGGCAAATCCACTATCGTTCAGAGCCTGAATGATAGTGGATTTGCCACTATTTGGTTATTTAAAAATCGAATATATGAGCCAATATTTTCTCCTCTCAGATACACAATATATTGACAGATTTCCCTAAAATTTGTGTAGATGTTTACGAGGTTTTACAAAGATCTTAGAAAAATGACAGTGCAGTGTAAATATATTTTTAAAAGACCTGGATTACTTATTTATTCTGCTTGGCTCTGCCTGGTTAGCTGATAAGTTTGTGGTGTACTAAATGTGCAATATAAATGTGCTACACACAAGGAAGCTACAGAATTCCCTTCTGGCAGACAAACTAAGGGTGGTTCCCATGTCTGCTTTGCTTTATTATTTTATTTATTGGCTGTCATTAATAGTAATACTAATACATCAACAAGTAGCTAATATCAGCTGATATATTGGCCTCACTGGGTGATTCAGGTGCTTAACTTTTCCCACAGTCAGGTTATTTGGTCATTCTAAATTAGCTGTATGTGTAGATGGTAGTCCATCCCTCTGTGTCAGCATCATCTACCTCACCCTTGGCCCAGTGTCAGCAGACATACTCTCTATCCTGTGACCCATTTATACGTCCCAGAATCATGTTACAAACAGCGTGTGATTTAGTGTGGTGATGTTATGGGAATTACTGTCTGAAAAAGACCAGGGGTACTCAAAACATCAGTTTTTGTGGTGTAGTATTTAGGTATAACTGGAGACCCACAGTTTGTAAACTATTCATTTTTCTACATCAGTCACAAGCTGTGATAAACCAGTAACATGTGCAGGGTGTTTTGTCACTCCTTGACAGCTGAGATAGGCTCCAGTCACCTACTATTACTGAATTTGATAAACCGTTAAGAAAATGGAGGAACTGATGATCATAGATAAACGTTCCCTAATTAGCACTTAAAAGGATATCTGAGGGTAATGAGAAAGCCTCAGGTTTTGGTATTTTCTCTCAGTGGTTATTGATTAAATAGCTCCAAAGTAATTAGGATTAATCCTCAGAAGGATTTGATCACTGAACATTTGTTGAGGTTTTTGGCCATCAAAGAAAATAACAATATTACTTGTATTTAGAGGCAAGAAAACATCAAGGATTCTATTAAAAAAAAAAAAAAAAAAAAAAAAAAAAGCATTAGAGATCCACAGCTTTCACAGGAGAGGGCTAACGAGTGCTGCTAGTATCTGCACAAGTACACACTTCAAACTGCTGTATCAGTAATTCTAACTGAGGTAACATGAGCAGTTACCGTTAGCAGCAGCAGCACTGATCGTAGAGATGTGTCCTTTGCTCTACTCCGTTCCTGCAGCTGTTTCCGGTATAACCGCCAAGTGAAACTCATATCTGCCATCGTGCATTTTCTAGTACAAGTCTCACAAAAACAGGCTGAAGCTGTTTACATTTTATTTTCATTTGTGACTTTGTGAACGGGACATCTGAATTTGTTATGGTTTAGACAGCAAATACAGATGCATTACCAGCTGTTGCATGCAGGTAGAGTAGTTTATGCTTAAACACGTTACAGTGCGTACTTACGTAACTTTGGATTTATGTAAAAGTAGAATAGATATGAGTGAAGTAATAACAGACAGGATGTGACGCACCAAGTTGAGGAAACACTTTATTGCTTTCGTGCTGAACATTAGATAAGAAACAGTGTTTTTGCAATAATAATAAAACCAGGAGATCAGCATGGAGCAACCACGTTTGTATGTTCAAAGGTTACAAAGGTCACATGTTGCTGGCACTGGTTTCACATTGACTTTACAGACTGTTTCATTAAGAACAAAACCTCTGTTATTATCAGCCAGGTGAATACAGTTATGAATGTTCATTAAAGTTGTCTTGAACTTGTCATAAAAGAAGATTAATCATGTCGTCACATTTATGTATCATTTAGCATGTGTGCTATCAGTTAGCAGGACCAAGCTGTTTGGTAACACATGTATGTTTTAAATTCTCCAGGCTGGTCAAAGGATGTTGTGGAGCTGTGTAAGAAATATAAGGATGAGGGAGTGGTTGCCATTGATTTGGCAGGTGATGAGTCTCTCAACTGTGAAGCCAATCCTGAACACATGGAGGCCTATGAGGTGAGCTTGTTGAAACACCAGTATGATGAACATCATCCATCAGAAGGAACTTTAAATTGTCTTTGTTTCACAACAATGCCATATAATCCAGCCTCACCCCCTTCAGCTGTAACAATAAAGTATTATGTCATTTTTGAGGTCATAAAAATACCTTTACAGTTGTAAAATCTAAAAAGAAATGCCTAACTACAATACCTTTAAAAAAAACACCTTTACAGTCGTAGAGTCTGTCATACTCCGAGTGGCTACGGCCAGATAAATATAGCTGCTTTTTTTTGCATCATTAACTTTCAGGCATCCTTAGAGTATTGGAAGCTTTATTTTACAGCTGCATGGAGAGAGACGTTTGTGGGATCGTAATTTTCCACAGTCAAAATTCATAACCGTTGGATGCATTACCATGAAATCCTTTGGGAACCTTAAAATAAATGGTCCCTAAAGGATAAATTCTATTGACCTGCATTTTAATGCAACACTGTCAGTGAATGATGTTCATTCCTTACATGGTAAGATGTCTTACATACAGATTTAGGAGAAAATGCTTCTCAGATGCTATTTTGGTCATGCCCCGACTTTTCCTCTAGCACCACCGGATGTAAACATTTTTGCACATTTTAAATGTTTTTAGTACTTTTTAAGAAATTGGTTTGGTGCAAATGTATTTCTAAGTCAGACTGGAATAAAGACTTTATCATCTCACAGAAATATATGGTAAAAACTTCAGCTGGTACAATATTTTTGTTTTACAACAATTTACCTAATAAGATGCCTGACAGCCTTGATCGTAGTTCCTAGTTAGCAAGCTCGAGCATGCACAGACACTTAACTAAGCGGGTGATCGTGGTTATGTTTACACTTTGCATTAATGTTTTAGCAATATCATTGTGGGCGTGTAATCATTGTGGATTTAATTGGTGTATAACTTCTATGGAATGGGGGCTTTATGACATCGTTAGTCTATTTGCTGGTCTGCTGAAATATCCTGACAGCTGTAGGACAGATTGACATATAATCTGTTTTTCTTTGGTAATGCCCTGAGTTTGCCTTCTTCTTCTGGTTATAGGTAAAATGTCTCAAACTATTGGCCCTGGTTGCAATATATGATAAAGACGCTCTCCTTAGAATTGATCACTATGATTTTCTCTGCCCTTTTAACTATCACCAATTTTAGTTGCATATTTAGAGGAGCACACAGTAAAATGTAATTTAGATTGTGTATTTTATCATAATCCTAGTTTTCTTTTGACGCTGCAGCTAAGTACAGCCGCAGAGTAAATGTTCTCAGTGAGAAAGTTGTATTTATTTATTGGCATAGACCACTATATAGAGAATTTATGTACTGATGCATATCTCTATCCAGCAAATATGGGAGAAAAATCTAATTTCCCCAAACCAATTTCCTCTTATGCAGTGAAGCTTGTCAGAAAAATCCAATTTCTTTTTCTGCCAGCCAGTATTGATTAATTCTGGGAACACCACAGTAAGTAATCAGTTTTCCCTGTCAGACCTTAATGAAGGAAGTAGATTAATCACTTAATGCACTGAAGTGCTGGATATTTTACATCAGTTAATTACATCAATTTTACATTAATTACATTCTGAAAGACAGGAGGGGTTATGATTACCAGCATGGGTAGGTATCATATCATAATTTGTATTTCATACTTTTTTAGTATGAAAACAAAAGAGTAGCAATAATAATAGAGCTAAATACTCCTAAAGAGATCTGACTGTGGTCGTTTGTTTTGGTATTCTGTTGTTACTGTCAGTGATGCACAGGAGAGAAACTGTAGCAAAAATCTGGCAAATAGAATACAAAAATTGGAAAGGCAGGAAAAACAAACTTGGTGGTGATTAGAAATCAGAATCAGAATCTCTTTATTGGCATTGCACACTAAGAAATGAAGTGCAGTACCCTTTAAGGTATAAACGTTATATACAAAATAAATAAAACAAAATATAAATAGGGAAGGCTAAACAAAAAGACAGACATTCAGAAAATGTGCACAGCAGTGCCTTCATATCCTGTGTCATCTGATGACAGCAGTTCAAACACATTATGATGAGTTACGTCAAATATTTTGAGCTTTTCTGAGAAGTTCCTCCAGAGAGTGGGAACTTCACAGCAGCAACCTTTAAACAACCTTTAAATGAGAAGTAGGTAGGAACAATTAAACACACGTGAAACAAATGAGGGCATTCGATTGCAGAGGCAGGATAAAAAGAAGAAAATCATAAAAACTTCAAAGTAAGAATCTAAAAACACAAATAACTAGCAAAGACTAAGGCATGAAAACACAAAAGTCTGGGGGGAAATAACACTAGAAATTATTAATAACTAATGGGTACCTCAAAAAGAATCACAATTTCAAACCCTTGAAGTCTTTTTGAGTCATGTGCAGTTAAACATTACAGTAAATAATGAGTTTAGCCTAAAACTTGTCCTCACTGGATACTTGAATCATTTACTAAGCTGCTGTTTTAATATTAATACCCCCCCCCAAACACAACGTGTTGATGTAGTAATAGTATAAGAAAACACTACATGAACTTTCATCTGTGAGCATGAAAAAAATTCCTTTCAGTCACTGCCTCGGCTTGTGCGTCAATGAAAGTAATTCATAAGCTAGTTGTAAACCATGTTGTGCAATTCCAGTGCAGCATCTGCAGATGTTGCATGGATTTTGTTGGCTGGCTCATTATGCATTAAGCATCAACAGAAAGTACAATACCATCTGAATGACTGAAGCATTTCTGTAATGTTATTCAGTGTAAGGTAAACAGCTTGCATGCGTATATGTGCGTATAGATAGGTAAATAACACAGTTGCAGCTGAAAGTTGCATGCACTCGTCTTGGATATGAATGTTTGGGCTTGCAGTGATTTCTGTGAGCTGTTCTTTTTCTTTGGAGTCATTGCACAACATCCAGAAAAAAAAACCTGACTAACTTCTTGAGGCCAAGGCCTCTCAAATTTCTGTTAATGCTCGTGATCAAATACAGCTGGGCTTGTTTTACCACACTCATTGGACTGACAAACACATACAAATGCATCTAGTACAACTAATAATACCCAAATTTTGTTAAAAGTACCTAAGAATGCTCATGTTGACCAAACGCTTCCAACAAACTTCTGGCATAATAATCTAAGGGGTTTTGTTTGTATTTTCCAACCCTGTATACAGAATTTTTATTTCAGACAACCCCAAATAACTAAAACTTTGTGTCTCAAACTCTGAGTGAAGATACGTGGTGTACAATCGTTAAGCACTAGAATAATTCACAGAAAACCTTTCAGTGCAACTGTATGTGCATTAAGTAAATCTACAGTTTACATTGTATTCATTGCATACATTTTATTTGTTACATTTTTGTCATTCTTTGTTTTTCCTTTAGAGAGACATTGTTTTTCTAACATCTCTTTATGACGAGCAGTATTTATCACTATCTGCTGTGAAATGTATATACAAGCCCCCACACTGTACGTTAATTATTAAGGAGTACCAGAGCTGACAGAACAAAGTCCTCCCTAATATTGAAGGTTATCTTCATATGTGATCATTAGATGCATGCAGTATGAGCTGATTAAGCAGGACACACTCGGTGTGCCAGAGGTTGTAGATGCTAAAATGAAACCAGATGTTCAAACCAGAGTAATGCCATCTCTATATTTAGTTTACTTCGATGACAAATTAAACATTCATTTTTATTTCAATGTGTACCCACTGGGGGAACGTTTATTAAAGTTTTCACTTCTGCCAGAATAAGTGTGTACAAGAACCTGTCTACATTATAAACGGCACTCAAGTCAGTGGTACACATTACAGATGTGGAAACCAAATGTTTGGCTGAGCTCTTTGATTGCTGCTGCGTTTCATGATTGATTTTGTTCCCAGGAAGCAGTACGCTGTGGGATCCACAGGACAGTTCATGCTGGCGAGGTGGGGCCGGCCTCTGTGGTGAAGGAGGTGAGCTGTTCAACAGTAACTTGAGACATTTGTGAACAGGCTGGTGCAGCCTACTGATTGTTTAACCGTCCGTAAAAGCACGTTTAAACAAAACAGTCAAGCCACATGTTAACAACAGAATTAAGGGCAGAGGTCCAAAGAAAACAAGAAGAGCATAGCTCTATGTCCGCTGTAGCCCAGCTGAAGGTTAGTGTGAAAACAAATTGGGAGTGCCTTTAAATTGCTCCATACGTACTGTGTGCATTTTAAGGAAGTAAGCAGCTCAACTATGAGACATTTCTGAGTGAGGTGGTGGAGTCATGTTAGTGCTTATATATCCTAAAATACCTGTAAACTAAACGATCAAGCCACACAGTGACAACAAAAAGGGCGGGCATGTCAATAAAATAAGTGTTTTATATTTAGTGTTGCCCATTTGAGGCCTGGTAAAAGAATACATTTAACACTGAGTAAATACTATATATGGGTAAAGGACGACACAACAACGGACATGTGAAGGTCCAACAACATAACAAACATGTGAGGCACACCCACGGCCAACCCTGAGAGGGCCCCTTTCCTCCAGCAGAGAGCAGACAAATTTTAGCACAACTTCTTCGATAGCTGGTTCATTATCATTGGAGTATAACTGAAATAAATTATGCAACACTAACTGTAGACTGTTGGGCGACTGCGGCTCATGTGGTAGAATAGGTTGTCTGTCAATCAGAAAGTCAGGGGATCAGTTTTCTTGGATCACTGTGATACTGAGCCTTATGTTGTCCCTGACACATCCATCGTGTGAGTGTGTGTGAATGATAGATAAAAGCATAGAGGTATAGATAAAAGCACTGCATGAATTTGTGCGAATGAGAGATGTAGCAGAAAGTGCTCAAAATGAGTAGAAGTACCAGTCGAAATAAAGTGTCACAGCTGCTGTCACTAATCATGCAGTAACTCGTTATTACTCGTTATAAGTTATTGTACAAAACCCTGCCCCTCTATTTAGATCTGTGCACATTCTTACTGCGTAGACAAGATATTTAAATAGAGCAAACTTTCCTCAAATGCTCACTTTGGGTCACACATCTGCCGCTCACCCTACACTGAAGCTACAGAAGTGTTCTCAGTTTCGTTTGATGTTGTCTAAACATCTACCTGGTAACATGGACTGCATCCTTCGCAGCTGTTGCTGACTGGCAGCGGCATGGTTCATTCAAACTCCTGTGGGGCCTACAAGGGTATACTTAAGAACCCAATATAGGTCTACATACTGTGCTTATTTTTTAATGTCCATCCAAACTTCTGTAGTGCATAACCACTTTATGTCTGACTAAAATAAAACGGCTGCTCTCTAAAGAACCCATCCTTTAAACTGACAGTTCAGCTATGGCATAACATCTGAATGTGCCTCCAGAAATAGCTTGAAGGCACTGCTGACATGTGCAATTTTCTACACTTTATAACCTTTCACCTCTATGTTATGAATTTCTGTTTCAAATTTAGGCTGTGGAAGTGCTGAAAGCTGAACGTGTTGGACACGGTTACCGCACTCTGGAGGACGACGACCTGTACAAAAAACTGCTGGCTCAAAACATGCACTTTGAGGTAAAGAACTGTGTGAAATTCTCAGCATTTTCATTATAAATATGAATCATACGCAAAGTTATCTAATCTATTAAATGTACTTTGCTCTTTGATCATATTGCTCATTACAGACAGGAAATGAGATTGTTCTACTAGATAATTACATTGATAAGTGGACTGGAGGGCTACTAAGTATCTACTTAGCGACAGTGATACACTGACCCCTAGTGGAGAATTTGATGTTTGCCTCTTTGTCAATTCCTTGCATCCTTTCCTGCAAGTGGAAGAGACACTTTATAAAATCAGACATTCTCATAGAGCTCTGTTTATTGTTTTGCTGTAGCCTCCAGCTGTATTTTCTGGTCTCAGATGTCAGCTGTTGATGATGGTTTATATATTTAGGCATACTGCCTTTAGATAAATTCACAACATGGCAGAATGTGACAAGGACACAATATTTGTGTCCTTTTCATGCAGTTGATCATCTTAAATAAATGAAACAACATATGAACACAAAGAAACCTTATCTTTAGAGTGCTTCAGCTACATATATACCAGCTCTATGTCATGGCTCTTTTATACGTCATGGGTAAGAAGATTTCTGCAAAGTATATAGCTGCGGATCCTCAATTTTAGCTCTTGCAAGAAGTTCCTCTCTCCTCCGTCCTTCAGATGTAGTTTAGGAATGAAGACATCCTTTGAGATGGGACACTCAGATTGATTTCACAAGTAGGAAGTTTTGAGGAGTTAAGGAGGTACAGAATAAAAAGAAAAGACCTTGGAGTAGTCTCTGATGCCTTAGTGCGGCACTTAAGGGATCTATGGCATCATTAATTCCAAGTGTGCTTTTCCTGCCACAAGTCAAAATGTCTACTGTGAAAAAGGTGTTTTAGAAACACCTCATCTTGTGTTTACATCCTTTTGTTGTAAGGAGAATCAGGGAAGCATTGAGGCGACCTTTGTCGTGATTTGGCGCTATATAAATAAAATTGAATTGAATTAGAAAAAAAAAAGACCGGAATATTTTGGCCTCTCAGTTTTGCCTTTGCTGTTCTGATTGCAGACGTGTCCTATTTCGAGTAAGCTAACAGGTGCCTGCAACGCAGACTTCACCACACACCCCGTCATCACGTCAGTTTCTGTTTTTTTTTTTTTTTTATAAAAAAATTTCAATTATTTTATTTAAATATTAACTAACTTTGGGCATCTATTCATTTTCGTACTATTTCTTTCGTGCAGGTTCATGAAAGACAAAGCTAACTACTCTCTGAACACAGATGACCCTCTGATCTTTAACTCCAACCTGCATCACGACTACCAGACAGCACACCAACACATGGGATTCACCGAGGAGGAATTCAAACGACTGGTGAGATCAAATGCATGAATAATCATAGCAGTAGTTCACAGGAAGAATTCATTTGAATATGGTTTGAAAAGAAGGCAGGGGGTGTAATTGCAAGGTATATTGCATCGTTAATTGAAGCAGGGACCAAACCTTCCATGGAGAAATAATCCACTGTTCACCGAAGAGCCTCAGACGCACCAATTGAGCTTCACATCCAAGTTCCACCAGGTTTGGAATAATTTTCCAAGAGCTTATTAAAAGGATGGTGACACTGACATTTTAATTGGCTTTTTTCCAAGAGCGAACTTAGATCAATGCTCATTTAATCTTTATAGCAGATTGTGAAGCTACATCCAGGAAACAGCTAGCATAGCTCTATAGAGGTAACGAATATGAGCTATAAAGCTCAGTAATTGCAACATTGTGGTTAAATAAAGACTAACATAATGTAAAAAGGGCACATTTTGATTTTACTGGAGGATTAATTGCCAGACTATTTCCTGACCGGGAACAGTGACAGAAGAGGATGCCTGTCATCACTGGGAGTATGACAGGTGTCTTTTCATGCCATATTGCACCAGGATTCACAGAAACTCTGGTCCAAAGTCACCAATTGTGGAGTTACATTTAGTTTTTTATTTTATATATGATAAGCAAGCATAAGTATTCAAAAGCACAACAGTGCCATTAAGCAGTAAGCTGCAGCATTCTGCATCATTTCTGCCTTCATCAATCTCATCTCATCAATCTTTGCTGATTCAGGACATTTATTGCAAAACTAGCAAATGCAAATTGTGTTTTAAAGATTAATGCTTCAGTAGCTCCATATATTTCTCTGTGCATTTATCATATAACATCTATATATGAATTTGAAGATGCACAAGACACTGTTTTTCTCCTGTACCTCTATATTCACTGCACATACATGAGTATGAAACTTCTAGCTGACTGCTTACTGTTGATGAGAGTGTGACTAAGTTCCCAGATTCCTGAACCATTCCCTAAAAGTTAATTCCCCAGCTCAATGTGAAATCTGTCTTGTGTCTTACAGAACATTTGCTCTGCACAGTCAAGCTTTCTACCTGCCAAGGAAAAGGAAGAGCTGCTTAAAACACTCAATGAGGCCTATGAGATGATCCAGAGCACTGCCTTTTAACCCTGACCAGTAATTCTGAGGAGAAACCTAAAGCAGGGACAAATCACTCTGAGACCTTAATCTTCCATGTGATGCAGTGGAACATGTTTTTAGTCATTTGTAACCCAACAAACAACATACACAGAATATTACATCAGATATGCTGTTTACCAATGGGAAGCATCCTTCATCTTACATACCTGTATATCATCTGTTTGTGTATTTAGCAACATTGCATCTGATTACAAGGTGCAAGCACAAAAACCACAAAAATCAGAAACTATACATAATTTAAATTTGGCTGTGCTTTTTTTTTTTTTTTTTTTTCTTTTCTTCTTGCACATCTCTAGATCGCTTCCAGCACCACTGCTATTTTTATATTGTTCCATAGAAGGCCCATTGTGTACGCTTGTGACTTTCACCACAGACCTCCAACAGAGAGAAAACATCAGCTGTGATGGCACACGTGGCATTAAAGGCACAGAAGATTTTTTTTTTTTTTTTAACACAAAAAACACAAAATCTTCACTCAAAACCAGCCCTGGTTACCAGAATTGGCTCCCTGTGGCTTCATCTGCCTCGTAAAATGAAAATCTAATTGAAGGTGTCTGGGCTAACTCTAAAATGACAGGGAGAGGAGCTCATTCATGGTGGAGCTACTCTTTTGCATTGAACAGATCTCACTGAGGTGGTTCAGGCAGATTCAGGAAACACCAGATTGTCTCTCAGTTGGCTTAGGAAAACACTGGAAGCTGTAGGAGGAGCATATACTGCAGTGGTAGGAAGACAAGGGGACAGAATAAGATGTCTATGAAGGAATCTAAAAACAGCAGCTGTGCTGGAAGTGGTAAAGAGATGCAGAAGAAGATAACCTTGAAAGGAAGAATACCCAAATGTACACTTGGGTTTTTTGCATTTTTATGGGCCGGATCCCAGATTTCTTTTTAATCATACTTAGTATTTGCATAGCTTTAATGTGTTAGTTATGGGTGCTTGTTTTGGACATAGTCAGGGTCCCCTGCTGTGTCCAAAAATATAGAATGAAACATATTGTGTTATATCAGAACTTTGGATATACAGGGTGAATCAAAAAGAATCATCCGATTTCAATGTGCTTTAATTCTGCAGCCGTTTACTCCAGACACGTTCGCAAAAGTGTGGGAGGAGTTTGACTCTCGTACGGACATACGCTGCGTGGCCCGAGTACGACACATTGATCACTTGTGAACGTTTTGTATGTAAAATTTTATATTCAGCCATATATTTTAAACTTTACTGCAAGCGTCTATGTCCATTGTTTAAACGAAAATAGCCTTTTGAAATCGGATGATTTTTTTTAATACATCCTGTATTTATCATCTTGTGTTTACATCCTTTTGTTGTAAGGAGAATCAGGGAAGCATTGAATGCACAATTACACTTCTAAGTAACAGGTTTAACACATAACCAGACTGGAAAAGGAAAAATAGGGGAGGTTATTTGTAGTTCACACCTTAAACGTTCATGTTTGAAGAAAACAATGACATGAAGGATAACTGAAAGCAGTGGAGGCTAAGAACTGCAAAATATAGTTCACTTTCAATATCCACTGTTCAGTTGCAGGTGAAGTATCGTAATCCAGTGTTAGAGACATGTGCTTTTTCCCTTGTATGTGCAAAACTTCAGGGTGTGTCAGGCGAACACAGCTCAATACCAAAAGTTTAGCCTTACATGTGTACACTAGGTGGCACACTACTGTTACCTAGATAGACAACTGACTATGGTTTTGCATTTGATAACTACTCTCTTTACTCTTGTTTGATGTATGTATTTATTAAAAATTTTTAAAAAAGCACATCCATTTATAACCACATTTATGGAATTTATAAGAAAACAAAATAAAAGCTACTATAAAATGTTCCTGCTTGCCATCATTTATTTTCTGTGACAGTTTAAATCAACAGTAACTTTAAATATCTTTCAGAGGAAGCCCGATCATTAATATGAAGTAAACTCTGTGATCTAATCATTTATCAAAAGCCTCGTAACCCCCAAATATTGTAACTAAAGATTTCTTTATTGTATGAAGAGATAAATGGGAGTAAGGGGCCAAGCTATGTGGAAATGTAAACATTAGCTTCCTGTGGCCACTAAAACACACAAAAGCAGCGTTCAGTTTTATTTATGGTTCTGGTGCAGCTTAACCCCGAACTCATTAATCCCGGTTTGGCTGAGAGTCACCACCTTCACAACTTCTATGCCTGCTCTGGTTCAGATTTTAAGTACGGCAACCTGCAAAATATAGTTAATTATCAACGAAAACATAAAATACGAACGTTGCAGTAATTCATAAGTATTTTATTACACAAAGAAAATTGCTATCACAAAGTTATCACTGAACATTTAGCAATAAATATGAATTTCCATACACGACAGTAAAATGGGGACTATGTTGGTAAATATATAAAGAAAAGACTCGACGGTGAAACTGAACACCAGGATCACAAACACACACACATACATAGAAAGAAAATGACAAACAGATGATAATGAATACCCCTCCATGACAGTCCCACATTAGGCTGGAGCAACATTTCGAGTGTTGTTATGAACGAATTCTGTTTAGCTCAGTCCATCTCCGCAGACCTTAATCCAAAGTTTCTGTGCTTTCTTCTCTCGTCAGGAATATAAATAACTAACAGAGTATAAAGCAAAAGCGCAGCATCTCAGCTGTCAGTTCTACTCTGTTCTGTTCCCCGTGGTACAATCGGATTCAATAAAAAGGCGAACATTTGGAGCCCCTGAAGCTCCAAAGAGGCCGGCAGTGAGCGAAAGTGTCCTCATGTCCAGTCAAGAGAACCAATACCAACACTCTCCATTTCCTTACTCCATGTCTCTCTACTTTCACCTGCTTCCTCTCTACATTTCTCTGCCTCCCTTCGGTCTCTGGCTGAGCTTAGGATGGGCCTCCGCTTCCCTGGGCAGCTTGGCTATTGGAGCCCTCCGCCTCTGGGGCTGGGGAGGACCCTGGGTCTCCTCCTGCCAGGTCAGGGAGAAAAAAAAAAAAAGAAAGATACTTTTAATTTCACTCTAAAAGAGATACGGCAATCCAAGTAGTAAGAGAATCCTGAGGAAGGAAATACAACTTCCTTCAGCAGCCCAGTGTTAGTATGATTTGACTCTTCTCACAATATCAGCATCCTGTGGTTTGATTTATCTCGGTCATTTAATTGTCAACTTATGGGAAAATTGTCTTTGACTGAAAACAAAACCAGCAAGAACAACCGTGTAACACACAACAATGCAGTCTGGTACAACTGACATTAAGACACCTTCCTCTTAAAAAGTAGACCTTTGACTAAGACCGAAGGATGCCACAACGATGTGTCACTGTGCTGCAGTTACAATTAATTTAACACTGAGACAACAATCAAATCTCACCGAGACCATAAACTGAGTGAAATTGTGTTTCTGTGGTATATTTTGGTGCATCTAGTACAGGCGGTGTTTTGTCAAAGAGATAAGACTTTAATGTGGCTTAGATCAAAGTAATAGCCTTGCACAGATAAGCAGGAATTCTTCTCAACTAGCTTCAGGATGATGAATTGTGGTTAAACTGTTTTTTTTTTTCAGAGTAGAAATCACAACAGTTCTTTCAGCTCCGGTCTGGCAGAAAGAAGATTTGGCAGATTAATGGTGCGATTCTGGAAGAATTTTACAGATATCTGTGAGAAACAACAACAAAACAAAGGACTTCTAGTAGTGTGAAATCTTCATGTAGCTCAGGCCTCTATAACAGTCTCACTGCTGTTCTCCAACAGACTCAAAAATAGTTTTCCTTCTCAGATTTAAAGCCATGTCTTTATTTTATTTGCCTGACTGTAATCACAGAGGGATGGAGAAAATGTGACTTTTCTTTACTTTTAGACTTTAATTCATTTAAATGATTTAAGTGGCGTCTCATCAGCATCAATTAATCTTTCTTACAGTCAACCAAATACCCAAACTGGTCTAACCACAGACTCTAACCTTGTGCCTCATGCGTACTCGTTTTACACCTCTGAACATCATTTTAAAAATTCCTTTAAAATTAGTTAATAATTAAAATACAACCTCAGATGAGCAACATAAAAAAACAGCATGCTGTGATTTATTAATATTAGATAACAAAAATGAAAATACAGAAGCCAACATGATGATCTTAAAGAAGCAGTTATTTCTGTGCATCAGTAAGGCCATATCCAAACACTTTGAATAAGTCTATCATTCTACAAAGATTATTCAGCAGAAAAAAATCCAATATGTTGCCCAGGAGTGAATGTCCCAGTGAAATAACCCCAAGGTCAGATTGTGCAATGCTCGGAAAAATTACAATAAACCCCAAGAATTCCATTTCAGTCATTTCAGACAGGTCTCAACGAGCCTTAAAGTTCATGACAGTACAATTAGAAATAGACTGAACAAGTACGGTTTGTTTGGAAGGGTTGCCAGGAGAAAGTCTCTTGTCTATAAAAAGAACATGGCATCTTAGGTTTGCAAGATTGCTTCTGAACAAACCGCAAGACTTCTGGTTTGGACAGACGAGACAAAAGAAGAAAGGTTCAGCCATCGTTGGCAATCAAGTTGAAACTTGATCATGCATGCCTGCACTTGCTTCTGAAAGTGGTTCTACAGGCTATCGAATCATGAGGGACACTTACGGTAGTTCTTTATGCACAATTCTGCATTTTGGCTCAGTTTTTGTTAAAAAAAATAATGACATGGTGCAATGTGTCATATGTTACCGTTCATATGAAGTTGTATTATAATGATTTAATACCTTCTAAGGACCTATTGTTTTTTTTAAATATTATTATTTGGGGGTTTTTTTTGTCATTATGTTCCAAATTAAGAAACCTACATTTAATGTTGTAAAACAAATAAATAAATAGATTAATCTTGCTAAACAACTGATATCTATGTAGCGTTAACAACTGGCTAAGGCTCCACAAACAAATGAGCAATCCCAAAGTCATGTCCATCTTTTACATACAGTCTTTGGATTTTATACTGTCGGCCAGTCTAAATCTTGCCAAGCAAATTCTTTGTTTGTAATATGAAAAACTATATGCTTATTTTCTCTGATTTGCTTTCACACTGTATAACACACATTCATTCTGATGTGGCATTACTGACCTGCAGCCTTCAGGTCCATCTCTGCCATGTCTTTGGTAAGTTCACTGGTGCTGGTCGCTACTGACCCCTCTCCTGAGATGTCGGGCACTGCGTTCCTGCGGCCTGTGCGATCACAGTTGATGAAGTCTGAATACGACGTCTCCACATCCATCATCTGCCCATGACCAGCGCTCTCATTACACCTGCCAGAGGGAGGAGGGGGTGTCAGATGGCTATGGAAGTGTTGCAAGAAGCAAATAAATCACTGTGTTGTCTCCTTTCAAAGCCGTGGGTGTACTTTTTCCACTTTATCCTGTGCATTTCTACTTCGGTATAGCCAACAAGACATGTAAAATACTGGTAAGTAAGTGAAAAATCACTAAGAATAACCAAAACGGAGAAAAAAAGCAGCTACTTAGAAACAATTCTACAGTGGAGGGATCACCAAGAGGAAATTAATAAACAGATTAATGAAGGTGTTCATAATTGCAATTTCTATTTTGGTATACAATTAATGACACTCTTAACATCTGTGCTAATTGGTCATCCTAATTACACTGGGGAAAGGGGGTCTCACTAACAGTGGGGCCTGTCGACTAGAGTTAATTTGTCTGTCTTAAACGTACTTACAAAAGAAAAAAGAAAGAAAAGGGTGAAAGCTTGAGAGAGTGCCAGTCAATGTGGAAAACAAGGGTAAAAACCTAAACTCATTAAGAAAAAACCCCCAGCAGGGATGTGGCCAGAAAGAGTCCCAGCAAAACAAAACAAACAAAAGCAAATCAAGCTCCCATTAGCTTTTTATTCCTCTTCTGCTTCCTGTTCTCACTCCATACTTAACTAGGTCATGGACACCGCCAACCACTAAGACACTACAGAGTCAGTATTCCTCAGAGACAAGAACAATAATAATACTGCTCCAGAAAAGAAAGTGATAGAAAAGATAAGAAAGTAGTCCTCTGATGCAAACATGGGGTCACGGAAACCCAGAGACTGCCAGCAAATGCCATCACAGCTGCTGCTCTCCTACAGCTTTATTCCCTGAAGGTCCCCCCACAGGCTAGCACAGAGAGCAAAGACCTCTCTGCTCTGTATGTGCAGCATACATGACTACATCTACAGACTTTAACTCTCTGTTGAAGCATTGTTAAGTCACAACTGAACAGCTAAACAGCAAAGCCATGAATCTTTAACAGACTTGAGGGCGAGTTGAGGAATGAGAGGGGAATAAAAATGAGCTGGCAGACGCAGAAACGACACGCTGACCTGGGGCCAGTCTGTTCCCAAACTCTTTCACTCACATTCCTTTTGTATCGTTCAAAGGGTCCCGCAATTGTTTTCTTTTCTTTCACAGTGCGTGTGCACCATGCCAAAAAGGAAGCACCCAGGGTCGTTCACTGAGAGGTCAGTAGCAGCTGCAGATGTAGGCAATGCTGACTGGGAAATCTGCAGTGAAGGGCAGGCTGTAAGCCCCCGTAGGTAAGAGCAGTACCTCTGAAAATGTCACTGAGTTCTGGACTACTGGCATTTCCCTGAGTGCTTCTACCAAACACAAGAGCCACTCTGTATTCACGACAGCAGATGGTGGTGTGATCCTCTGATAGATTGTCATCTAGATAGCAGAGCTATACAGTCATTGGTGACTAAAAATCTCCGTGGGAGACCAGTGTCTCACAGGTTCATTAGTACACCTAAAGTACCACCTTTTCCTGGAGCCCAAACAATCGAGGCTTTCATTAACCACCAATTAATCTTGATATTAGCAGGAAAACATCTGTGAAATTTCTGATTTTTCTTTTCAGCAAGTTCAATCCTATACCTTTATTTCTGGATTACACTGAACAAAGACACAAAGAGATATTATACTAGTGCTAATCAATCACACACAATAAAGAAAACAAAAAACAAAACACTGACGGGCAAAGTGGGAAACATAATCTAGTAGCAATGTAATGTTCTGATGGGAAACTTCAGGTCCAGGAATTCCCTTTAAAGTGGACTATTATGCTACTTTCTTTTCTTGGACTTTACTAAAGAAACATTGTATCTCACAATCACCTTGATGCAACACATCACCTTATCCAATGTTTGAAGCTGTTGAGGCCCATCCCCCTTCACTTTCAGGCTACTTTCTTCTGATTGAATACCCCTCACAAACAGAAGGTCTGAACAACATATGGGCGGGGTCTTTCACCTTGCTTTATCATGTTACGGCTAGCCTATAAAATAGCCTGACCTTTTTCTATATGCGTGTTTAGGAAGGTGGTTTTAATCCTGTGGTAAATTTATGTAAGTGCCATAATATTCAAACCTATCCTGAGATTGTAGTTTATTGGGTAAAGGTGCACAACTGGGCACATGTTATACTGTGTAGTTAACACTGTTTAAAAATGAAACAATAAGTTTAATTGTTGAAATTAAATTGCTTAACAAAGTAGCAGTGTTTCCAGTTTTAAAGAGTATGAACTGAATATCTTCTTGGTTTTGAATGCTGACTGGGAAAAAAAGGAAGACAAATTACAGGGAGAGGAATTTTGAAGGAAAATTCCCACTTCCTTCAATGGAGCAAACACCATACACAATAGAGGCATAATGACAATGCAAAATGAAAACACAGGCTACAGCTCCAAAAACTATCACCAAGAGCTGTTAGTACCTAATAAAATCAAGGGACGCTAATTTACTGTAAACTCTTTATTGTTACAGCCACTTAAGAGAATGTTTGTTATTCCAATGAATATTCAAAGACGATGTGTGAAAAATATTTGCGTGCTAGCTTGTTTTGTTGTAAACTCAGGGCAAAACGGCTTGCGTGGATCTGACATAAGGTAACAAAATACTCCGAGCCAAGAAGCACTCTGTCTCATAACCACCCATCCACTTTCTTAACCGTTTATCCAGTTCAGATTCACGGGAGCCTATTCCAGCTGTCAGCTGTCTCATAACCTCCCCATAAAAATGCAAATTGTTGTTTTTATGTTTTTAAGTCAAACGTGATTAAACCAACATGTTATAATACGTCAGGAGTGATATTCTGGACTAGTGAGCAGATGCACCAAAGCAAACATGAGACAATCTAGCCTCTCATCTAATCCTCTGCAAAAAAAAGAAAAGAAAAGAAAAGCTAATAGACAAACCAGCATATCAGTTTCTTTAAATTGTAGTTGATGCTCTATGAAGACAACGATTTCACATCACATTATAAAACAATCACTCAGGCATGCTCCTAATGAGTGCAATTTCTACACAGAATGAAAGATTTTAATGGGAGATCTATCGAACAAACAGTGAACACTGACTGTGTGTTCAGTGCAGCAATGACTGAACTTGTGTGGTTTGTTATGCCTTTTTCTTCTCCACCAGCCCAGTTGTTATATGGCTTATGGAAGTCTCATTTAATTGCCATTTGTTTGTTTAATTAGTTGGCTTCCTTGCACATGTGGATCAAATCCTACCATGAGATTATTAACAGGTTTCCATGGAGGGATGACGATGATGATGGTGATGATGCCTTCTGCTCTTCAGCTGGTGTTTACACTCTTCTGTGCCTGACTGTCTGGTCTCAGCTGTGATGGAAGCGGTTTAATGGTGGTGCATCTCACTCGATACCGATATCCACACAACCAACTGCGATGATGAACTTGTTTTTGTGGCGCTGGCTCGACTGACTGAAGCAGTGGAGCTTGCGGCTGTTGTTCACATGACGCGATTTGTATAATGCAAATGGATATGGAAAGTTACTAAGGTGCAAGGTATTGTATAAAAAATAAATACATTTTAAAAAAAGAACTTCAAGAACCTTTCTTCTAAAAGTAGTTAACTACAGGTCTTGTTTGATTGGTTGCATGCAACCAACCTACTTTAAAGGTGATGCCTTCAAAGTGCTCAATCATGACCCCAAAACTAAAGCATGTTCATCCTAAACTTATAATAAATGACAATCAGCAGCAAACCTTCATGTTTACAAAGTTGAAACTAGCAACTGTTTGGCATTTTTGCCTGATAGATGAAAAGTCCAGAAGATAAGCAGACCTGCCCCTTATATCTAGATGGCCTTTTAAAGATACACTGTACAGTACGCTTAACAAATCCACCTTCCACACAGATTTGATTCATCCCCCGCTTTCATGTGGAAATGTCAACAGTACTAAATTCCAGGAATTATGACTTATGGTGCTCTTAAAGTGCATGTCCTAGTTTGATTAAAAAGGCGCCTTTATGCGAAAACCCAGGGCAAGTACACAGAGGGAAACTCTACACTGCTGCAGCTGGAAACACTGCCACCAGACAAATGTCACAGGTGTGTGTGTGTATATACACTTGAGACAATATAACAACTCAACACTCCAAGGGAAATTGCCACATCCCAGCTCACAAGCTGAACTCCTCTCTTTCCCCTTCTTTTTCCTGCTCTGCATTGCATCTGTCAACAGTTTCTGATGTAGGCAATCACTTTCAGGGAAACATGCCAATTCAAATTCATATTCCTGCAGTATTATCCCACACACACAATACACTTTAGCCTATTGTGAATGAAAGCAAAGGCTGAAGAAAACATGTACAACAGCAACATCAACTGTATACAGAGAGGGTTCTGACAGGTTTAAACATGAACTGTGACCACACTGGGTGAGGTGACATGTAACCGGAGAGGTTGGGGCATGTAGATATTAGAAACAAAAGCCTTTGAGTTCACTATGGGAATATGAGTCAGCACAGTTACTTATGCTGGGCCCATTAGAGAGGCAAGCGCACTTCAGTCCCAGCGGAGCCTTTTAAGCCTGATTTGTGTGTAATAAGCTTGTATTATCTGCCATAACCCACACAAAGACCAACTTCTTTGCTGATTCTGACATCCATTAGGGCCATCTACCTGTCCAACTTCAACTCAGTCAACTAGTTTTTGAGAAGTCCTTGAGTAGGCAAAAACTCTCCATATCACAGTCATCTGCCTCATCTTAAAATTTCCACTGGCCTATTTCTGGTGGTTTAGAGTTAATAAAATCCAAACAAATGAATCATGTTAACAAGAATTGTTTGACTAAACAGCTGGTTGACTGACAGAAAATGTATTTGCAATCTAGCAAGGTTTAACAGAGGAATACGTTCAACTGTTTTTGTGAGAATTTGATGCTTTTATTTTACTGTAAAACAGTAAAATTAATGTTTTGGGGTTTCGACTGCTCGCTGGACACGTCGGGGTGTACAAAGACATCAAAATGATCCTTCTGTGTGTATTTGTTTAACCCTCCAACAAACGAAGATTAATCTTGAAAATAATTACCCAAACGAAAGCTACAACAGAGAACACAATAATTACTATATTAACAACACAATGCCAGTCTGAGCTTCCCAGATGCCTGCGAGAAGACTTCATTTTATCCAAAACACAACAATTTTCAGTTTACTGTGATTATAAGCAAATTAAAGAAGCCAATCCTTCTAATGTAGAAGCTGAGTCTGTTCAAACTGCTTGAAATATATAGCATTTCAATTTCTGCCAGTTTGTCACTTTTCCACATTTATAAAGAACCACAAACATCTTCTTGATTTGAATCTTTACTAGCTTGCAGTTCCACATACTAAAACTTTGTTTTATTTACGTACAAACAGTGCATTAAAACAGGTGACAGAGAATTAACGTCAAGCTGTCTCTCTTACCAAAGTAATCAGAGTTGCTTCATCTCCTCTCAGGTCCCTGCACACAGACACAAAGTATTTAAGACAAACGCTCCTGAATCGCTTCACCCTCCAGTGCAGAGCGTTGCACTCTGAGAGCACCATAACACTAGTGTGCTCAGCTCTTTGCCCTCCTGCTCGCCGCCTCTCAGCCCCCTTGAAATGTGGTCTGGGCACTGTCTATTCACATGATGTCAGCAGCTGCTTGCTTGACAACAAGCCCACTCCAAACACAAAGGAGCTGTATTTCCTCATCAGGATTAGCATTGTTGTTCCTCCCTGGTCTTCCTCTCATAAATAAATAAATAAAAGCTCTGTCCATTCAACTTTGTGTGTATGTGTGCCCCATATCCTTCCTCTTCTTATAGGACCCAGGCTGGGTGGGAAGACCTAATTTCCCCTGGTGAAGTGACTATTGCAACTTGGCAACCCATTAGCTTTTGCTCTTCAGTAGCCTTTTACTTGTGCACTGGGAAAAACTTTCCCTGCTGAGGAGACAATAAGACGCTGCTGTAAAGAGGTTTTCAGCACCTCTCTCTCACACCGGCACTAAAATCAGAGGATTACGATTAAGTCACAGTAGAAGCCTCCATCTTCTCTGTCAGACATGCAGAATTATCACTGATAGCACTGGATACTCAATGTAATTTCCCATCTCCTCTCCACTGAGCGGAGATACCGAGAACGATCACTGCCACTCTCATATAATTGCCATCCTAAATGAGCGTACTGAGCTCCCACGCCTTAAGGCATTATGAATCAGCTGAGGAACCGGAGATAAGAAGGCTGACCAAGGCTATTAGCATCAGCTACTGTGGAAGAGTCATGAGTGAACTTATGAATAAAACAAAAAGGAGCTGCATCTTCAGAAAGCTTCAGCCAAATCAAAAATCAATCTCACTCGGACAGATTATCTCAGCAGGCAAGCAGAAGAGCAGCTAAGTTGTGGTTCCCCACTTCGTAAGCCTGAGCACTTCAAAGATCAATTCCCAGCATTTGTTTCTCAAGAGAGATCAGTGCTGGAGAAAAACACACATATGAATGGCTTTGCTCCAAAATGAGTTCTCCACCATTAAAAATGACTCCAACTCCCACACTGACTACCATCATATTCCTCTAAGAAGAGCTACAAATTAAAGATTTTACTATGAAGCATTTTGCCTGTACAAAGACATGAAAAAAGGAAAAGGCGTTTTCGAAAAACGCTTCACAGCACATTGCAAGTAAGGCTGCAACTGCAGATTATTTTCTTGATTAGACAACTTGTCTGCAGATTCCATTTTCTTCCAATTATCCGATTTAGGGTTACGTTGGGCCTGCAGGATATTACACTTGCAATTGGACAAGAGGTGCACCGTGGACAGATCAGCAGTGTATAGCAGGGCTAACAGAGACAGATGACCATTTGTGCTCGTATTCACACCTACCTTAGAATCACCAATTCACCTATTACCCTAACATATTGATTTGTGGTATTGTATTTGATTTAAAATCAATTAGATTAGAATTTAAATAAAATTCCCCAAGCATGTTTATTTAACTCAAGTCAGCTTTAAGAGATCTTTTTAGACTCTAAAAATACAGTCTGCACATTAGAGAGGCAGTCATACAGGAAAGATTCAAAACTTGAATGAGATTTGCACAGACCAGGACTGAAAGGCTTGGTCATCACCGAGCTTCACTTAAGCATCAGTAATATTGGGGCCTGTCCAAAAGCCCAAAGGATACTAATAGATGATATCCACCCCAGCCACAGTCTGTTGCCTGTCTGGATGTTTCTTTGTTTGAATGTGAAATTACGGAACTCGTCCACCATACTTAGACTATAACAACTGTATTTTTCAGGATTATCATTTAAGGAGCATTTTTCTTTGTTTTTTATCTTGGACAGGTGACATGTAGAATCTTTAAAGTAATTCTGAAAAAACAAAACACTGAAGTTGTATTATCCCAAGATCAAAGCTCAGTCAAAACGTATGTGAATAAGAGTTGTCCGTTTGTTATGTCTTAAAAAAATATAGAAAAAGAAAGAAAAGAAAAAAAACCCTGACCCTATTTGTTTTTAGCAGGAGTCAGATCGACCATCTCTTCCCCTGCCTGAGAAACTTCAAGCTGCACTGGCTTTCAGGGAATTAGAAGGTCAGAGTTTCAGCGAGTTACTAAACCAACACAAGTCTTGGTGGTCAGAAAAAAATCAATCCGAAACGTTACAGGCATCCTGTGTGGTTAAGTATGAGGTCTTCTTCATTTTGTTCTCCAGGATGCCAGGATCAGTGTTTCAGGTGGGCTGATGGTACGTAATGACTCAACATTCTTCCTTCTTAGTTGTTGAGGTCACAAGACGCCAGCATGTCGCCACAACAGATCAGTTAGCTCAGCGATCCCCAACCTTTTTTGCGCCACAGACCGGTTTACGTCCGATAATATTTTCACGGACCGGCCTTTAAGGTGTCAGGGATAAAAACAACAAAATAAAACCAGTACTAGTACAAAAGAAAGAAGACTTATTTATAGCACATGGGAAAAGGCCCAGGGAAACAGAGTTAACGGCAAAAACGATAAAAAAAAAAGACGATAAAAACCCTGAAAATCACACCCAAGCCTCAACTCTCGTGGCTCGGTACCAAACGACTCATTGACTGGTACCGGTCTGTGGCCCGGGGGTTGGGGACCGCTGACTCAGCTGACTTTCCAACAAACATGGTTGACATCATATTGATTGGCCCGATATTGATGTTGTATCCACAAACACATCCAGCAAGAAATATTTCTCACAGTATTGCAATAAAGGAAACGTGTTTTTTAAATACATTTGATTAACAAGAAATTTACTAACTGAAAGGTTGTGAACAGCCACACAACATCCACCTCTCTTACACAGAGTAGTATTACAAGATTTTATAGGGTTATTTTTGTTGTTTTAATCTAAAACACTATATTCTGCCACAGGATCTTTACCCTACAATATAAAGCACCGTGAGTTGACTGTTGTGATTTGGTGCTATGTAAATAAAACTGAATTGAATTGCCTCTCTGGACACATATCTAATCAGTGTTGGTCAGTTCACTTGGTGAGATAAGAAATAGACTTCAGAGACAGAAGTCACTGTTCGAGTCTCCCTTGCAGCAGCTCTGGGTCCCATTCTGAAACTTGTATGATTAAACCCTTTGGTTTTCTTAGAAGCCAGTGCCTCATAGTCACAGTAACATGATCGATCACTGTGTGTGTAAACAATACTTCATTTTATATAGACTAGTTGACTAAACAGAGGAATTGGGGACCTTAAAGATTAAATAGTTGAATTCTCTAAACATTAGGGAAAGGTGCTTCCATGTTTCCTTTGCTACAGGATACACTTGAGCGCCACTTGTAAGATAAGCCACAATTCAATGTGACGCACCATTTGACCATTTATGGAAATAAACCAGTGACGATTGACGCAAATCATGTAAATTACTGGTGAGTTTTGCATCTTGTTGTGCAACTTGCTAACATGTAAATACATTTTGAACTTTAACGTATTTGTGTAAACCTACAGTATATGTGAACAACAATGCAGCATTGCTTCATTTTATTCTGCTTGTTATGAAGTTGTTGCCTTGTGCAAATCTCCTGATGACATTAGAAAAGTTCACTACAAATAAAAATACCGAGCTATACTGAAGTGAAGCGATGGTTCTAATGCAACTTGGTTTGCATTAGTTTTGTCTTTGTTTATGAATTTTCCTCCACCTTTTGTCCTGACCTCATGCCCTTGTCTATTGACGTAAAGGACAAGTGGTTAGGAAAAGATCTGGATGGCAATGTTTTTGGCTGTTTCACTGCAACCTTTGATGCCTTCTGCCATTAGTGACTAACACAGCCTCAGGTTTCTAGTACTGAACAGAGACAAGCCCATTTGCAACCAGAAGCAAAGTTGATTCAAGGGACACAACCTGAGGACATTTATCAGAGCTCCCACTAGAGCAGGGACTTTATTTATCCTCTTTTCATACACAGTCCTCAAGTACATGTGTAAAGTGGAATTCCCTTTCAACTAGCCATTTTCAGTGTTTTCTGACCACCATTACATCATACTTCATTTCAGATTGTGCACCAAATCCTTACTAGTCCTTCACAGTGAGCACACTTTTCATCTCAGAAAAGGAATCTAAATCAGTTTCCTAAAATGCTGAGCTATTCTTTTACACATTTATTTATAACGTCATTCTGAGGTAATCACACCAAAGCCTTGCATGATTTCCACTTATTTTATCAAACATAAGCCACACTAATTACTGCTGCTCAAAAAGTAACAACTGCTGAAAAGGGAAACCCTTTATATAACGTGCTTTTGCTGAATGTGTCTAATTAAAGGAGACAGATCTCCTCTAACTCGGCATTAAAATGTCAGTGTGCTCACACCAACTTAAATTGATTTTTTTTTTTAAATCTACTCAGTTATTTCATCTGCTGAGCAGATGGCAGGGCCACATAATAAACAAGACTAAAGAGACAGACAATACTTCTACTATAGACTGTGTCCTCTTCTGTTAGCACAGCTCACTTAGCAACAGCTGGGGCAATCGATACTCGTTTTAGAGGAGGGGGAGCCGGTGCATCATGATATTGCTGTGTCAAACGATACCCATCCACAAGAAAACAATGGGATCACATTTGCCTCTCTGGAGGTAAGTAAAGGTTACGTTACCAGAGATATTAAATGTACAACACAGTACTCCAAATAACCTGTAATCAATGAGTATTTCACAGGCAGTAGAGAGAAGTGTCAAGATATATGAGACAGTCTGCTGTAGCAGCATTTTCTGCCTCAGGCTATAGGGATTCCCCTGGTTTGTATTTGTGTGTGGGTGTGTGTCAATAGGATGGGTGTGACTGATTCCCATCAGCCAACCATGATTCATAGCTGAGTCAGGAGCAGGTGCTTCAACCGGACTGTAAAATGAGGCCATGATTATGGCCCCCTTTCTAAGCAAGGGGGAAAAAAAATTCTCTCATCTCAGTTTCAGAGTGCTGCAGCAACTGTTCGCTTAGATTCTCATCTTTCATGAGACTGTTCACGGGCAGTGTTGTCACAAAAACGAATTTGTCAGGAGAAACCGATTTTATAATGAATGACTATCAGAAGCAAACACAGACAGCACTCTCATCTAATACAATCAAAGCAAATAAAAGAGACGACTGCTCCCTGAAATTTATCTCATCTGAACAGTTACCGTCTTGTTTACTTAACAAGACAAAATAATTCATGACTATATAAAGCAGCTCCGAGGGGGATTTGATTTGTTAAGGACTTAGTGCGGCTATACCATCTAAAAAATAGCTGAAAAGAATATTTAGTGAAAATATTGTAAAAAAATAAAAAAAATAATAAATAAAAGAAAATAAAAAATTAGTGTTAAAAATTGGTGTTAAATATATCATGTTCCCACACCTTGTATATATTTCTGTTCACTGAAATGTTACATTATTGGGTTTTTGCAGTTCAGTCAACCAACCAATGAAATACATGCTGTTTATATTCCGTTACAGGGGTGGATGCTCACATTAAACATTTATAATAAGCATATTTACAAGTAAACATTGTGAGCCAAAAGCTCAGGCTTCAGACTGCTCTAAATGTTCAGTTTCAGACAGTTTTTTTTTTTACACCCTTAGATCTGCATGATGTCATAGAAAGGAATATTCCTAATATGGTCATCTGGAGCACACAGTTTTGGCTGTAAGCACAGAAGCCCCACCTACGTGCCTGCATGTATGACAGGCAGCCAATCAGAAGAAGGTTGGCTTGAACGAAGGGGGGAAGGGAACTAAAACAGCTTTTGTGCAGTGGCTGATTTAAGGAGCTGCACAAAGGCCTGGTGTAGTAAAAAAATAAGGATTAATAGTACTATTATTAGTAGAACAGTTCCCTTTTAACATTAAGTCAGTTTGGTTGTTTGTTTTTTAAAATTTGATAATGTCAAGTCCCTCTCTTTTTAATCACTTTTTAATCTATTAAGCAAGAGGATAATAATATGACAAGTGATAAAATAATGAACTGCACCGTTGATTTTAATACCTTTTTCTGAAAAAAATTAAATAAATAAATATAACATATTTGGACTACACGGTTACAATTGTTTATCCAAGCAGACGTTCTCATCTCCCTAAATGTGAGGATCTGACATTTTTCTCTCAATGTGCTTAGGTTCCTTGAAATTTTGGAAATATTCATTTTTACAATAATAGACGGAAAAGCTGTAAATCTGCGTGAAAAAGAAATATTTAACCAAATGTAATGCTTGCTAATGTAATGTTTGGAAATCTGAAACACTTAGGAAATCAACAAATTTCAGAAAATGAATGAGCAGCAGCTTTAATGATGATTACAGCTGTTAAATCAAGGCAAAAATCTTCGTGTCTTTCTTCTAAGATGCCAAGATTTTCTTCTTTGTTTGTATTTGACATAACTTATGAATAAATATTTTTGGTCAAAACAAATTAGATTTAGTGTGGGTGGAAGCAAAGACAGCTCTTGTTGTACGGTATGAGGAAGATTCACGTATAATCACAAAGAAGACTGAATTTGGGCCACTTCAGCTGGAGATTAATTTTGTAACTCAGTCAATTAATCAATTACTTTCTTCAGCTCCAATTAGTTCCTGTCACCCCATTACCATACGTCCTCAGGTGTGATTGAGCCTTCTTTCTCTGGAATCCAGAGGGTATGCAGGGAAGCGTGGTGTTTAACTGCTGTGCAGGTCTGTGATTTTCCTCCCACTGTCCGTTCCATCTTTTCTAATTCTGCTGCAAGGTTGCCCATTTCTATTTCTGTCCGCACATTTAACAACACGAGACCTCAACAGGAAGCAGGTGGTTTGTTTGCCTGTGTTGTTTATGCCCTCTCTTTTCCCAGACTCTCTGCACACACACTGGAGGCTGAATAAGACCCTTGAGCTAACGAGGAGGAGGAGGAGGAGGTGGCGGCGGCGGCGGTGCGGCGGAGGACGATGCAAGGACAAGTGGTAAGTGAGGGGACTGGAGAGTAGGTGGTGATGAAGGTAGGGGGGGGGGGGGGGGGGGTGAGAGGAAAATGATGAGGATGAGGTGAGAATGGAAAGCAGATGAGGACAGAAAATCCATGAGGTTATTGAAAGGGGAAAAAAAGGGAGGATGAGAGAAGCAGAAAAGGAATGCATCCATGTTTATTGTGCTTTTAAAAATAAAGACAGAATCCCTCACAGGCTCCAATGTTTTCATTACTTTTTTTTTGAGAACTTGAGACACACAATACATCCTGCTCGTGAGCTGCACACATTTGACCAGTTTGTAGCAGAATAAATGGCTACTATACCAATATATTGGCTACTTCCTAATGCACCACCTGTTAGAGGGATTTTACCCACAACTCCCTCAACCCATTAATCCTCTCTCTTATAAAATAACAAAGACCAGAAAATGACTTACAGTCAGGCACGTCTCAGTCCCAAAGCCAGAAATGTGATTATACCAAACACAGCTGCTCTTTATGCTGCACTGGAAATAATTTGAAGAAAACGACTCGCTCCTCTCACCTGCCCCGACAGCCCTGCTGCGTCTGAGGTTTGCCAAGTAATTCCACTCAGCTACATCATCACACTTTTCTCCCACAAGTCTAGGAGGATGTGGGCATCATGTGATTCGATTTGCTGAGTTGACGGAGATACAAAGGCACATATGTCACCCTCCTCGTGAGCAAACGCGCCGATACAAAAAAAGGAAAGAGCAGAGGCAGTCATTGCACCTTACTCCATATCATTCATGATGGTATACAGAAAAGCTTTGGTTTTTACAGTGTGCAGAACAGTAACCACACACACATACACACACACACTCGAGTGCCAAAAATTGCAGTTTTTCTAATGGCCACTTGAGGGTGGCTTCAAAATTGAGCAAAGTTTGTTAAAATTCCAAACTTTACAACATTAAAAAGAACGTTTAAAGCCTGGTACAAAAACATTTTGGCCTTTATGGATAATACAGATAGTCCAGGTGTATAGTTTTCCCCTTCACAACACTACACGGTGGGTGAATTCTTTTCCATCCATCTGGAATCTGAAGTTATTGACAGATGTCCTAACAGACGGAGATGCAGCGAATCGATGCTGCACCTGTGTTCGCTAAACTGAACTTCTCAGCAGTGTTTGTGGTGTTGGTGCCTTTTGTTGTGCTTCAGTTCTGGTAAATGAAATTCCAGTACTTTATTCGTCTGTAAAGTTTATGAATGTAATTTGCTAGTGCTAGCTTATAATTTAGCACTCCACCCCACATGGCATCCAAAAAGCAGAGTCCAGAAATCACAGGGTATGAATTCATAATAACAGTTTTATCTGCATTATATAGAGTTACATATGGGCAAGTGATATACAATACTTTAAGGAAATACAATATTTCAATATTGAAATATTTCAAGGAAATTTGTGATAATTATATTTACGACAATACAGAAAAAAATAATACGAAAGAAGATTTTATTGGTGATGGCAGCTTGCGGGCAGCAGCATCAATTACAGCAAACAAAATTACGTGCTTTTTCCATCCTTTTCTAATGGGCGACTGTCACTGATGACAGACTTCATTTAATGTGAATCTATAGGCACAATGTGTCAGCAGTAGCAGGAGCAGCATTACACCGTTTAAGTAGTGACTTAGCATTATATACAGTGACACATCACACATCAAATAAGAACAAAACACCAAGGAGCTCCTTTTCCCCCCTCTTACAGCATTATTCACAGTAGCGGATTCAAGCAGTGTGAGAGATTGTTATGAGGCTTAGGCCAAGTCTTTTTCAGGCAATTTAGTTACAATTGCCAGTCTTTATACATAAATTTAAGTGCTTGCAATAACTAAAGTAACAACCTTCCAACTATTCAGGAGCCTCCACAATGAAAGCTACATTCGGCTGCTCTGTTATTCACAAGGGCTCGCCGTCATGGGTAGCTCCACTTGTCTGATTTAGCAGATTTTTACAATGGATGCTTTTTCTGACATAACCCCCAAAGCAATTGAACAGGCACTGAACCGGGGATCTTTTTCTTGTTAGGTATGCCACTACACTCATAAGCCTCCACTATACTGTCACATAATAAAATTAAAAGGTTCAAAATTTTGTCTTCTTAGGATATTGCATCTTGGGTTGAGTTGTTTTTGGGGGGGTTTAAACCAGTTCCTTAAAGTTCTCCTTTTCCACCATGTAATTTCAACCCACTGTTTGCTCTTCCTGGTATATGGAGTGTAACTAGAGAGTGCTCCAGCAATCCTTGGCGGAGCCATTTGTTTATTTTTGGGCCACACATGACTAGCTGCTTGTATTTCTCAGCTGCCTTCGTGGTCTGATCATCTTTTTTTTGCCTGGGTGCCGAAACAAGTTTGTTGTTTCCACCGTTAGCAGGAACAGCTTTCTTGCATTGTTTGACGTTGTTGTAGAAGCCCTCTTTTTAGGTACTTGGTCATCATCAGAGGCTGATGCAATGGAGGCCATCGCTCTCAGAGATGCCGGGGATCGTGTCATGTGCGCAATGGGACAGTAAACCCATGACACTTTACATCATGTAAAAATATATACCAGTATTACTACAGATGATATGATGTGGCGCAAAATATGCAGCAGTGGAACAACATCAGCTTTAAACCTCAAAACTTGCCATGGCACCATTACCATACATCAAAATATAAACTTAAAAGCTTCACAAAGGAGCTTCATGTAGGTCTTTAGATTAGACTGACCAATGTAAGTATGATGCACATCTATAAAAGTGTATGGATGGAATTTCTTGTATTACAATGACTGTAAACAGCAAAACAAAGAAAAGGGTTTTTAAACTGTAGAGTAAATATCACAGTAATAAAGTATAGTAGTGGCTTTATGATGAAGCTTTTTTTTTTTTTTTAATGTGAAAAAGTGACTTTTTAACCAATTTTTTAACCAATTCTGAAACTTGTATGAGCAAATTTAATCTCTCAAAATGTGCTTCTTTCATGAAAAAAAAGTAACAGTAACAGAATAACTAGCAACTGTTTCAAGAGGGCCCTTGTACCAGTTGGTGGTCTCACAGTAATAATGTTCTGCAGCAAAAACTTGCACAGATTTTAGAATATTTTCTCTGTTACAAAAAAACATTCTGCCTCCTTCCTGCTTTTATTGGTGAAAGTCAGGCAATTACAGTGGTTGTATGAAATTAAACATACTATTACATTCCAATACAGTCAGCCAAACATAAGCCCTCTGTTAAATTATAAAAAGGCAAGCTAGTCCGATTTAAAATACGAATACTGTATGTCGTGTTAGGTTGCTTGTCTGACAACAGAGAGAATTACGTGATCATAAGTCCACGCAAATATTCACATGTCAGAAACATTTGTCCTCGACCTATCCCTCTGGAGCCAACTCATACAGAATGTCCATAACTCCCGTAACTCTTACGCATTTTTCATAATTTTCACTGTTTATGGCTGTAGTCAGAAAATTTTGAATCACAAACTCACAAGAATACAATGTGTCAGACAAAACCATAGTACATACATTAAGTCACAGTGTGCGCCCAAGTGAACTAGGTGTTTGATGCTGTGGGCACTCCAGCAGGAAAAGCTTTCTCTGTGTGGACTATTCAGAGGTACAAACAAGGTGAAAGAACACATCAGCGTGTGCGTGTGCGTGTGTGTGTGTCTGACAAGCCGCAAAGGGAGGGGGAGCCAGAGATGACGGAGTCAGTTTGTGCATGATGTCTGGACTTGTTTGGATAATTAGCACACCACCTGACTGATATATTCCCAGCATTTATAGAGACGGCACAAGTGCAAGTCCAGCACAGCGTCCGCGATAACTGTCAGTCCCTTTATTATTAATATAATTTTCTTTGCCTTATTTTAATATATATTAACCCTTAATTAACAACTGAGTTTGCATTTGCCAAATGTAGCACAATGCCTCTAAAGCACAGATTAAAGAAACAGCAAGAAGGGAACTACAGCAGGCAGCCCAGGAGGAGATCAGTAAGTATGAGAGGAACTAAAAGGTGTGCCAAATGTAACTTTACTTATTTTTTTGTACTGACCACCTGTCGCACAAAATGTCTTGCACAGTTGTCGGTAAAAGTTTGACACTAGTCAGGCCTCATATACCGCTTTTTGACAGGCCATTAATCTACGTATTAAGCAATTAATCTTATTTGGTTTTATTCTAACAAACAATTGGCAATGGGGTTCATTAATTAATGGATCACCATTTTTATTCCCTTCCACGTTTTTCCAAGTAGCCTCTTATCAACATTACTCATTGTTTCCTCTCCTCTGGGACTCAGATGAAAAGCTTTTCAGAAACAATAAAATATTTTAAAGCAAACAAAGCCTTAGAAATACTGACGTGGATCAAATAAAAGCATAAATCAGATAGCAAGCTTCTGACTCCCTGTCAAAATCCAAAGATCATGGTGTTCTTTTTACTTTAGGGGATTTTTGCCTTCTCGCCATTTTAACAGTTCAACGATTTCAGCACTTTATTCCGATCACATGGAATTTGAAACAGGCCACTCCATCTAAAATGATTAAAGTACATTTTCATTTTTCTATGAAGGGGGTTTCTCATCAAATCATCGCTCCACCGACCTGCTGGGCCAAAAAAAAGGGACGCATCAATTTTACTTCCACATCAGTTCACGTGGATGGGAATCCATTTACATAATAAGGTTTGATTAAAAAGTCCCCTTCCAACCAGATTAAAACTGTGTTTATTTAACACCTCAGACCTATCTGTGATGCTGCTGTGCTGTAGGCCCACATAGCTGAAGTAAGAGGGTGTAACTCAGCTTTGCTACATTAAATCAACAGGCTTAATGCTGAAAAACAGATGTGTTGTTTTAAAGGCGACCCTGCCAAACTATGTCATTAGTCTGGAAGTTGAGAGACATTAGGGAATAGCTTTGGGGCTTTTAATAGCAACAGATATGCAGTATCAAACCATTTCCTCTAGCCATGTATCAGGTAGACAGAGGCGCACAGGTGCAGCCTATCCCAGCACACTGGTTTCCAGTCTTTACAAGGCTTTGGACTCAGTTGTTGGAGTCAATTTTCAGTTGGGATGAAAAACCACAAGACACGTAAGCATTGCTTCACCAGTAGCTTCTTGAGTGTGACACACTCTGACTGGATGCGGTTTGATTGCACTGTGGACAGTTTGTTTTCAGAGCTGTTACTGTACATTTCAGCAGTGACACGGTTTAACAAAACAGATCCATTGACCCTCTTTAAAAAAAAAAATAATGCTGCAAAATAGCTGCCAGTTGGCTCATCGAGTACTCATCATTGACATTTTTGCCCAACAGCAAAACGAGGCCATGTAAAGCTGGTGAAGCTGTTTAAGGACACAGCCTCCATCGCAGTCCAGAGACATCATCAAACGGTGGCAATGCTGTGAGAAGATTTGTACATTTGTGGTTGTGATTTCTTAAGCATCCACTTCCTGTTCTTCTGTTAGTCAGAAATGGTCTGACTACATTTTTTAAGGCGCAACATGCCTTGTGACTCTATGAGGAAGTAATGTTTTATAGAAAAGGATAAAACAGATTTTGGAATAGAGCACTGCTTTTTAAATTATATTTTAATTGCCCCAAAGTGGCTGTAATTTAGATTAAAAAATAAATAAAAATCAAATGGCAATGTAAAAACAATGACTATGAAGGGGGGGTGTCACTGACAGCGATTTCTGGTTCCCGCCCACGATTCTCTTTCTGGGCAACTACAGCTATTTTCAGTTAAAAAATAAAATCTCTAAAAACCTACAGTAGACCAACTGCTCATCACCAAAGAGCTGACAGATGTGTTAAGGGGCCAGCTGCTGAACATTTGTAAAGCATTTCGCTGAAGTACCAGAGATTTCCCTCAGGAGTTGACTGAAACCAAATTCAATGAGCAAAAATGTTAATATTTAAATTACTGTACAAAAGCAGGAGGCACCTAATGAATAATTATGAAGCTCTTAAAGTATCAGACAGATAAATAAGGAACTTTTTGACAGCTAGGTTTCAAACAGTTCCTTTGTACAAACTGAAAGTCTGCCTGTACATTGAAAGCAAAACAAATTTTAATAATGCCAATTAAGGCTTTTAGCGCCAGGCAAATTCCTGTATTTGTTTCAGAGTTTTGAGAAAGAATTATGCATCAAAAGCACAAGTCTTTTTGAAAGCCTATGTTCGACACCGCAGACTTAAGGCGATAATGTAAATCTTTGCTTTTGAAATGCATGTTTGGGGATTTGATCAAAAGAAGACCGTGCCAAACAGAAGAAAACAACCAAAGACACAAGTTGTAATCTGAAGCTCCTTCCTCCTTCCAGAGGTGCATTTGGCTGCATTTATTTTGTAGTGAAACTCTAATGTGTCCCTACAAGGAAGCAAAGGGAAAAATATGTCATGAACGCAGGATGTGGGCGTCCTTTTTTTAATCTTGCCCTTTGCTCTTTTGCAAGTCGCTGTTGACTTTGTGCTCCATTGGAACAGCCATGGCATAAATATTAGTTCTTTAATCATTTGTCTGCTAGCTCTTGCTAAACAAATGTGTCACATGACTGGCACAAAGACCAATAATAACTGGCCCTTAAACCTTCTAGATGAAATGGCCCTGAAGTAAGAAAATCTCAGCGCAGTGGTGAGCTGAACACACATGACAGGCATGACTGGAAGCAAAGCTAAAAAGCAAAGTCCTGTGATTTTCCACTTGTGTTCCAATTGGCTTTTTTTTGTTAAGTGTAAACAAGGTATTTGTTTCTGTTGGTCTTAATGCCCCATCCACCACCCCCCAGTTCTTGCATCTCTGAGACTGAAAAGGCATCATTAGACCCATCAGTGAACAGCTTTGTTATGCCCATGCTTCATTGGCAAGGTTTTCCAACATCACCATAACAGCTTTTATGACATGTGACCATTATGCACCCTGTGGCTATTTAAGATAAGATAAGATAAGATAAGATAAGATAACCTTTATTAGTCCCACACGTGGGAAATTTGTTTTGTCACAGCAGGAAGTGGACAGTGCAAAAGTTATGACGCAAAAATTAGAATACAATAAGAATAAATACAGTACACAGCAGAGAACCGGAGTGATGTGGTCTCTTTTTTTTGAACCGGTCAACAGGCGAGCGGCAACGTTCTGCACCAGTTGAAGGCGATGTAGACAGGAACGATCTAGGCCAGCATAGAGGGAATTGCAGTAGTCTAGCCGTGAAGTAATAAAAGCATGGACCACTCTTTCTAGATCGTTCCTGCAAAGGTAAGACTTGACTTTGGCTAAAATCCGCAAATGATAAAAAGATCCCTTAACTACAGAGCTGATTTGTTTATCAAGTTTAAAAGCATTGTCAAAAATAACACCAAGACTCTTAATGGAAGAAGTGCAATCGGAGGTTAGGGGTCCCAAAAAGTCAAGAGAGAAGTTGGGATCTTTAGGAAGCCCAAACACAATGACTTCAGTTTTGCTTTCATTAAGGTGTAAGAAGTTAAGAGTCATCCAAGTCTTGATGTCAGACAAGCAGGAGAGTAGCGACTGCAAAGAAACATTGCAGTTCAACCTCAGAGGGAGGTAGATCTGAATATCATCGGCAAAGATGTGGAAGGACACATTATGTTTACGGAGCACATCGCCCAGAGGGAGCAAGTACAGAATAAACAACAGGCTAATCATGTTATAGTTGGCAGCCCTCAGCAGAGGTAGATATGATTTCTATCTACTGGCATATTTTAAAGGAGCAGAATGGTTCTGAAAGCTCTGGCCATACAGCACTGCAGACAATCATAACTGCACCGGCCTGACCTGATTACTCATGATTTAACTGCTTTCCGAAAAGCCCGTGTCACAAATTGGAAGATGTGTAACCCACTAAAAGGCCTCCCAGGACAAGTCTTTCTAACAGTCAAATTACAAGGACGTGTAATCCTAATGGTAAGTGGTCTGCCTTTTCTTCTACATGCCTTTTTTGTGTGTAAATTTGATTGAAATGCATGAGCTCTGCAGGGCTCTGTCCAAGGTCAGCAGGGCATGTGTGTCTCTCCAGTAGCGCAGGGTTTCCTAGCATCACTGCACTCTCTGTTCTGGCTGTTCTCCAGCCCCCTTGGCGTTTTTGATAGATAACAGACCATGTATGGTTAGCTGGTACAAAGGGAGGAGAAGAAGCAGCAGAGAGCTGATCCAAAGAAAACCACATGCGACATCAGTCTCTACAGACTGTGCAGGATTTAATCTTAAACTCTTGAGGTGACCCAGTTCTTTGGGACGTGATATTTTTAAGGAACATTAACATCTTAAATGCAAAAATCTCATAATTACTATTTGTATGTGTCTAGCGTTACCCAACATAAAATAGTTTGAAATCATCTGTAAAACATTCTCTGGCTGCAAACTGAAATGTTAAGATTTTTTGGTTCTCTTCGCATTATCTTGTAGTATGATTGCCTTTACTTATGACTATTAATCCATTAAAACAGGAATAATGCACAACTTTACTATTCGATCTCTCCAAAAATTGGAAAATGCAGTAGTGATATGCAACAGTTCCCTTGAGGAAAAAAGGGACAAATCAGTGCAGGCCAAACACTGCTTTTGCAGTTTAAGCTCATTCCTCTGCTTACCCACTCGGGCTCTGACAATAAAACAACTGGTTGTGCTGTATTATTTTGACTTAATCACAACCCCTGGTTTATTATTATGCCTGGATTACTGTGCACTGGGCTCGGGGAGCACTTTTACTTAAAGTCACGCAGTAGACAGTGAAGCAAACCACCCCAGGCAGGCGAGAAGCCAGTGTTTATTTTCACCAGTGCCCATGCCCAGTAACACTGGCACTTGCCCAGCAACACTGTAAAGTGGGGGGTCCCAAGCTGATCCCCAACAGGATGCTGATGATGATGCTTGAGAGCACCATCTCCAAGCAGCTCTGCTTTCTCTTTCCTATTTTTTTTAAAAAGGAGAAAAACTGGACTGGGATTTTTCTAATTCACTCAGCAGCCAGGTTATTCGCAAGCAACCTCCTGTCAACGCTCCCACGTTATTCGATTGAGTAAGGAAATAGATGACGAAGTTGATCTGGGAGGTGGGTGATCTGGGTGCATTGACAGAGTAGAAATAGCCCAGTTGATGAGCGAGGAGGTGAAGGCTTTCAACAGCAATCCTGTCTGTCATTAGCTACACTGAATGCAGCAGCTAATGTGTGGGAGGGACGTGGATGCCAGCCCTTTAAACTGTACACACACACACACACACACACACACACACACACACATATATGCATGTAAAGCACGCAGGCGGCCAGAATAATAGACACACTTGAATGCCTCATTCTGTCGAGACAAAAATGTGAAAATCTTTAACAACCGCAAGATAACTCAACACAAAATAAGCCCTTGTAGAAGTAGGCGTTCGTGTGTATACCGTTTGGATGCAGTGTGTGTACAGTGGACACGCACAGCTCTGCAAATCAAGATGTATTGTCTAACGCTGGTCGCTGCGCTGGCTGGAAAATGCCTTCCTAACATGATGTAGAAGGCTCGCTTCGTGACTCCACAGCTCCCTGCGGCTGGTCACTCCAAACATGAGCGTTCTTTGTTTTGTTTTTTTTTACGCACGCAAACCAACAATAAATAATACATTTTTAAAGCAGCAGCCATAAGAGCAACATCGCCAATACAAAGAGCGCCACTAACCTTGGTCGGGTCTCCTCCTGCTATCCACTTGTTACAATGGAAATCTAACACCATGGATCTCCAGTTAAGTTTCCTGGCAGTCGGACAAAAAACGCAGCGCGCCGAAGTGGGCCGAAAGTGAAGCAGGATGGTGTGTATAAAAAACACAACCCCTGGTGAAGAGAGAGTGCGTGGCAAAAACCTGCGTGATTTTTTTTCTTCTCAGGGTACTGTCGGCAAACAACGGGGAAAAGGTTGTGTCTTCAAACAGCTGTTTTCCAAAATGGAGTTAGTCGTGTCTGAGCCAATCACAGCGAGCCTGTGGAGGCTCCCACTCCTCCTGTGGGCTGGAGCCAAAACCACACTGCGCTCCGAAGATAAAACACCCACAGATTAGACGTCTCTCTCTCTCTTTTTTTTATAAAAGGAAGGGGGGGTTCTTCTAGCTTTCATGTCACCGAACCTTTATTTAGCTGCACATCAAACCAGCAGACACCTCATGGGATGAGATTTAGGAAAGCCCCAGATGTTTTTCATGCTATTTCTTAAAGTAAATACTGCGTGGAAGGATTATTAGTGATGCAAACTGTCTAGAGGTTATTGTGCATGTAGACATACAAACATTCCCGGCTTCAGCTTTTGGTGTTGAGACAGCAGATTTTTGTTTTTTTTATCTGATCGTTTTGGGTGATGTAGTCTGCGGTAGCGGTGCACTGCATTACATGTGTTTTCCTTTAAGCACCTAATAAACTGGCACTACTTTGGGTGTTCGAGAAAATTAAAATGACTCTGCAGGCCAGTTTAGTACTGCACTTTCATAATGGCTCAGACGGTTAAATTACTGAATTTCATCTTCCCCCATGATGCAGCTGCAGCGTATTAATATGACCTTTGCATCTGAGCCACATACCCAAGCAAATAAATGAAAAATAGGATGCAGGTGTGGTCCCAGCCCTTACTACTCTTTTTGGTTTTTCGACCAACTGAGCAAAATTTGTGCAATTTCCTCATTAATTCTTTATCATTTGTTTAAAATTAATAACCTAAAATGGCATTTAAGAAAAATTAGTATTCTTACAGTCGCTCCTAATCATTTGGATATTTAAAAATAGCTCTTGCTCGGCCATCAAAACTGAATCTCCACTCATTTCTCAAGTATTGCTTGTTGTCCTGTCCAGGTAGTCAGAAATAATGTATGACATTGTTTAAGTATACTTATTTTAATGCAAAACGATAACAGAAAAATATATTACTATGGTGCATTACAACCTAGTCATGGGTCCGGTGTAATGGATTAAATAAAAGCACAAGTGATAAGCTATAGAAAATAGTATTTTAGCTTTTAGAATGAACTAAAAATAAATTTAAGGTGTGCAAAACTAAAATATTTTTTCTAACCAGTGGGGTGTGGATATATCTTCAGCACTAAAGTGTTGTCAAACTATTGCCAGATTCTCAGTTTTGTTTTTAGTCAACACTTCTCTGCAGTTTAATAACCTAAAAACAGAAAGTGACTCAAGCTCCATCCGCAACAATCAATAAAAAACAATACCTTCAAATATTTTTTGTAACCTTTGAAAGCTCCGACTGCTTTCACATCTCTCAACGACTAAACTGAGCATGATATGCAAAATCAGTGCAGTGCCCCTTTAACTGTCTCACTCAGTTAACCAGCGTCATGGAAACAGCAGAGCAACAATAACAGTGTGGGTTGTGCAGAGTTAAAATAAAGTTAAAATGATGAAAAAAATGATAAAATTATGAAAGAGAGAAGAGAAAAGAAATTAATGAGTTCTGTGTTCTCGTTCCAGATGGCAGAGGTACAGCAGCAAACGAGCAGGCTCACAAGCCACAAGTTATTTTGATTTTTACTGAAAGATATACTTCATTATTGTCTAAAATACATATATATTCTATAAACTAAATCTATAAATCCCAGACTAACCTAATAAAAAATTAAGAACCAGTTATGGTACAGTAGCATATTTAAATGCCATCTTCATCCTCAGTGTTGCTCTACTGTCGCTAAACAGGATGTCCAAAAAATGTACTCATAGCACTACATTTGCTGCTGTAAGGAACAAGTAGCGTTTACTTCTGAGGTACCATTTTAAATGTGTAATATGTATTTTATTTTGAAAGTTCACTCACTGCTGACCATCTAGACCCAGCTGCTGCCGATATGGTTGACATCTCAACCTTTTTGGTTTGAAAAACAATGTGCAAGTGTGCTTTGATGCAAGTTTCCACTCATTGATGTGGTATGTTTCTAGAAGTGTTACTCTTGCAACAGTGCTGTGTACATAAACCCTGCTGGACTACAACATTTTGCTCCGCCTGTTGTCAATATCCTTCAGCTATCTCTCGCAGTAATTCAATGAGCCCTCACATGCGAAGTCATAGTCAAGCTAGCCGCACCCCCAGCCGCACCTACAATGTTGTTGCACCGTTCTTACGCATATTACGGTACGGGTGCCGACTGGCTTAGAAACACGAGTCTTCTGTATCCTGGCATTTGTCACTATTTTACTAATCAATCCACTTCGAATTTTGAAATATTAGAAATATATATATGAATGAATTGATGTTCTTACACGACACTTAAGTATATAATAATAACTTTAAAAAATATTTTCTGACTACTATTTTTGATATTGTCTATATTATTAATGTTATAACAAACTTTAAGAGGTGACGCAAATATTTCACTGGATTCTTACTCTGGGTTACCCTCACTCTTTCCCCTCCAGCTCACAGCCCAATGAACTGTAAGGTTTCAGAGAAAATTAATAGTAAACTTTACCCAAATTTGAATATTTTCAACTTTGAGCTGAGCCAATGCAGCGTCGATCCTCTTCAGTTTGCTTACCAGCCTTGTGGAAGTGCAGCATGCTGAAACAGGTAGATAACTCTGACAACACTGCATTGGTTGGGTGTATTGAGGGTGGGCGGAAATCAGAGCACAGGAATCTGGTAAGGAACTTTGTTGAATGGTCCGGATGAAATCACCTCCTCCATCTGAATGTCAGAGATGTTGGCTGACTTCCGAAGGAAAAAAACTGGGACTATGCCCATCAACATCATGGTCGTGGAGGTCGAAACACTGGACAGATACAGGTACTCTAGCACTCACCTGAATGACAGATTAGACTGAAAGACCAGCAGTCTGGCACAAATCATGTGACAACTTGATAAAAATGTACTTAGACGAATGGAAACTTCAAAATGCTTCTCAAATGTTAAGAGTTTTCCAAAAATATAAATGTAATGGCAATCTGAGAAGAAAAATGAGTACTTTGTATGTTCTTTTCTGATTACAAGCAATGGAGTACTTCACTGTCCTAAAGTTAGTGCACCGAAGCAAAAGATCAGAATGCTTCTCCCAGCGCTGCTTTTGTGGCGTCTTTGGAGACCCATGAATCCAATATGGGAAACTCAGCTCAAGACAGATGCAATTATGTTGTGAAAATACCCGCAACTTCCCTAGAGCCTGCAGCATGCCAACAACAGCATCCACATAACAAACAAGACACAAATAGCATGTTCTCTGTTTGGCTTTTCCTTTACTGTCTTCACAACAACAAATATCCTGCAACACAACACAGCTTATAGTCAGACATGCTTAAAATAAAAATACAAAAGACTGAACAAAAGCAAGTTAGCTTTACCGCAAGAAAACAGATGCAACATTATTGCACATTTCTGTACATGGCCTGGTGTACAATTTGGCAAACTGGAGGTCTGTAAAGTCAGGCCTCAATGTTCTATATTTCCCCGTGTGACCCCTGCGATCGGGAACGGCCCTGTGTTAAGACTGTGTGATGAAACACAGGCAAACGGGTTTCAAAAAAATAAAACATAAGGCAGATTATCTGAACTTAAAAGATAATCCTCTTAGAAGAGTCAAGCCAGGAAACGTAACCATCAGCTAAACAAAGGCTCTGAAATACTCTGAGTTACATATTTGGCTAAATCTTTTTTAGGTAAATCTATGACATTGTCCTTTCTCTTGTCCTTTATAGCGATGAAGTATAGCCACTCTTATGTAAGATGAGTCCTGATGAGAACAAATATGAGTTTTGGTGCACACAAAATTGTCAACCAAATCCAACATCATTTAAGGCAATGTACTAGATGGTAGCGCACGCAGAAACCTAAATGCTGTTAAACTGGTAAAAACGTGTACACTGAAAGCAGTTTTTCCCATGCTGTAGGGAGCCTGCTATCAAAGATTGAGGACAAAATCCACAGTGTTCATATGATGCAGAAAGGCTACGAGCCTTCATTGCTCAATCATCCAAATAAGAGGAAGACTTCAAGAGTTACAGCGTTTTTCTCCCCAGGCAGCGTTTCTGTGCTACTCAACAGTGAAGGTCCAATATCAAAAAAGCCATTTTCAAACATGCATTGCAGCGTGGGGCTTTTCTGGGACTTAAGACTGTGTGTGATGCACGCTAATAGCAAACTGGCTGGTCTTTAAACTGCCAGTTCCCTGGTACAAAAAGTGATGTCAGATTGCAGCAATGTGTGAATAATGCAGATAAAATTGTGAGTGGGCATCATGTGTGCTGCCGCCTGCACGCTCTAACCTGGCAGCACGCTCGCTGAAATCAAATAGTATTTCTAGTACTGCGAACAAACCTGAAGCAGACCATTTCAATACTGTAGAAAGCATCCCAGCCTAAGACTCCTGAAGCTTTTAAGTTCATATGTGAGGATATCTCCATGTGGAATGTGAATTAAAGAGAGGAACATTGGAAGACAACCTATAATTGTCAACTAAATGTATCAATCCAACCACTTTCTTTACTGCATTTCAAATTCACAGGAGTTGCAGGGTTGCAGAGAGGGTTGGAGATTGCTCCAACTGACTTTGGCAATACATGCACAGGGAGAATATTAAACCCCTTAATATTAAACAAGGTTTGAACCTGGAGAGTCTTTTGCCAATGTGAAACAGTGCTGACCACTGCACCACCCTAGCTAAACACAAAAGGAGGACTGTGGATTTGGTCCCCGATCTTAAAATAGGATTTTAGAGAAATGGCAAGCAACACTGATCCTTATACAACCGTTGCAAGAGCTTGGTTCGCCTAGCCGGCAATAAGTCATTCCCAGTGGGTGATGGGCTTCGCCAGGGCTGCCCTTTGTCACCGATTCTATTCATAATTTTTATGGACAGAATTTCTAGGCATAGCCAAGTGGCGGAGGGTTTTCACCTGGGTGGTATCATCATCTCTGCTTTTTGCAGATGATGCAGTTCTGTTGGCTTCATCGGGTGATGGCCTCCAGCTTGCACTGGAACGATTCGCAGCCGAGTGTGAAGCGGCGGGAATGAGAATCAGCAGCTCCAAATCTGAGGCAATGGTCCTCAGCCAGAAAAGAATGGAGTGCCGAACTCCAGGTCAGGGACGAGTTCGTACCCCAAGTGGAGGAGATTATGTGTCTTGGGGGTTTGTTCACAAGTGATGGGAGAAGGGAGCGAGAGATCGACAGACGGATTGGTGCTGCGGCTGCAGTGATGCAGATGCTGTACCGGTCTGTTGTGCTGAAGAGAGAGCTGAGTGTAAAAGCAAAGCTCCCAATTTACCGGTTGATCTACGTCCCTACCCTCACATATGGTCACGAGCTGTGGGTAGTGACCGAAAGAACAAGATCGCAGATACAAGTGGCAGAAATGAGCTTCCTCCGAAGGGTGGCTGGCGTCTCCCTTAGAGATAGGGTGAGAAGTTCAGCCATCCGGGAGGGGCTCAGAGTAGAGCCGCTGCTCCTCCACATCGAAAGGAGACAGTTGAGGTGGTTCGGGCATCTGACAAGGATGCCTCCTGGGTGAGGTGTTCTGGGCATGTCCTACTGGGAGGAGGCCCCGGGGCAGACCCAGGACACGCTGGAGAGATATCTCTTGGCTGGCCTGGAAATGCCTTGGTGTTCCCATGGACAAGCTGGAGGAGGTGGATGGGGAGAGGAAGGTCTGGGCTTCTCTGCTTAAGCTGCTGCCCCCGCGACCCGGCCCCGGATAAGCAGAAAAAGATGGATGGATGGCAAGAAAAATCTGTTGTGAACCAATATTATAAACCCCACCGATAATCAGTTCTTAGAGGTCATCAATATTGGCTGAACATGCATCAATGTATGAAAAAAAAAAGCATCTTAACCAGTACCTGGAGCTGCCTTAGATGAATGATTGAATGCTGGGCCACATGTGAACAACAGTAGACTATACCACCTAAGTGCTGCTTACTTAGTAAAATAAATCATGTATAATATTGGCAACTTGCCCTGTAAAAGTCTACACACGTGTTTCTTAAATGAAACAGAAAATGTCCTCTCAGTGATGGGAGCTCTGCGACTACAGCGAACATCAGTAACAGTAGTAAAGCTGAGAGCGCAGCCCCCTGAAGGTGTCGTCATCATGCCCGCTGGCCTGCTCTCCTTCAAAGAGCATGGACTCTGGAAGCACCACGCCCTCTAGTGGATCTGGCTGGCAGAACTCCACTACAAATTCCTCCTCGCAGTCCAGCAGCAGTCTTGACCACGCACTCATGTCCAGCTGGCCCGCGGTGCCGCCGTATTCCTCTGGCAGGACCGATCGTGGGATGTTCCGGTGCAGGGAGCGCAGGTCTGAACCGTGGAGGATGTACTGTGTAAGAAGACGACAAAGACTTGTCAGCGACCTGCAGCTTTAATATTTAATGTGATGAATGTAATTTTAGATTTATCAGGTAACTGCCTTCAACTTTCACCTTCCTACAAAGCTTCACCTTTGCCATTTTCATACTTGAGATGTTTTATGAAAAAGGTTCAGGAATTAAAATCAACCTCACATTCAAGAACACCTTCTCGTGCACCTCTGTTCGTTTGTTTTCAGCCCAGCTTTTTTATTTTTTTTACATCCCTCAGAGGAAGTCTACTTCTGTCCCTTTGTACTTCTGCATCTGCAATGCATGCTGAGCCTCCTGCAGTGTTAACTTGACTCTGATTTTATGGAAGTGTATGAAGCTTCAGTGAGCCAAATCTGGCAAGCAGGACAGGTGGTGAGAAAAGATTGTGTTGGTTCAGGCCAAAATAACTCCTGTGTTTTTAATGTGCTCTATGTTGGCACCGGATAACGTGCTGGCACGCACAACAGTATAGGTCGATTCTATTGGATGTTCGCCCTCACACGCCTCAGGACATCACACAACCCAGTCACTGTTGAAATAAAAATCACGAGAACGCTCCCGGTCTCATTTCTCACTTGACATTCTGCTTTTGAGCTTAGAAACTGAGGATATTTTGTCTGAGAACAGCATGGTCCTAGAAGGAGACTTTCAGACTCACCAGTGACAGTGAAAGTGGTCAAAAAAGGGCGTCCACTGAGCAAACTAAAAATGGCACTCACACTGCAAGCTGCCTGCACATGCCCAAGAAGAAGACTTGGAATGGGGGCTGGCCATGTGTAAATGTGATAAGTGTTGCTGACCACCCTTTGTATGCCAAGAAGCCACTCTTGTGAGCAAAAATGTGAAAAATGAAATAATCTGACCACTAAATGCCATGCACAGAATCAAATTTGAACACAGAGGTGCATTTACTATATCCAAACTAGTATCTATTTATTTTGACTGTACCTGCTGATTTTTTGTTGTTTTTGCTTATATATTAACATAAAAACAGATAATATGCCACTGTTGCATTTACAGCTTGTTTTTGTTGACCCCAGTGTTAATTACAGATGTGTTACTATGCGTTTTAATGAACACAACACAAGGCTTACCATACCATTTTGAAAAATTGTTGTTCTGTTTGACCATTTTGGTTTATTTCTCTGAAAAGGAAACATGCTTAGCTTTTCAGTTTCACAGATGAAAAAGACTATCGGTTTGAAACACAGGCTACAGAATAAAATGAGGGGCACGATTCAAAGCGGGCCTTTGTTCCAAACAAAAGAGTCAGAGACAGTACAAGAATAGTTACCCTCTCTGCCATCTTCTCCTTGAGAAACGGCTTAATTATAGCAAAGATCCCTTTGAAAATCCGCGGCTCATTAATTATGTTAACGGCCTTGATTCTGATCGGAAACCCATCCTGTGAATTAGAAGAGAAAACAGTCACAGCTGGGCCTTGTCAAATGATTCACACATGCTTTGTCTACTTATGTAAATATCAGACACTCTGCAGTCACGACAAAACACCACAGGCAGCGTTCAGGAGCTGCTGTGACTGACAAGGTTTTTTTCTCAAGTGTTGCACTAATTCCATTTTTTACTGCTATATCATCAAAAATAAGAATCATTTTGAGGTAGTGATTCATTAAGTAACCATCTCAGGGTGAAACTAGCAGAGTTAATCCCCTCTGACATAAGAATATCATCATCAGATAGTGGCTTTATCAAATAATACTCATTATTGCTAACATTCGATTTTTGATGTCATACCTGGAGGATGCTCACAACTTTTTTGGCGAGAAACGGGCCTGGATTGGATGCTTGTGACATGCCCACTCCGGTGTAGTCTGCTAAAATAACAATGCCGTTCACCTGCGTTTCCTCCGGCTGAATCAGCTTCTCCAGAGTCAAATAAATCGCTCTAACATTGTCAACAAATGGGTAATCATTTGGTTTCCATTTTCCTGTAAAACAGTTAGAAGTGAGTAATCGTGCATCGTGAGCGAACGAATAATGCGTCAGATAAATCGAGTATTGCGTGAATTTTCCAGTGACAATGAAGCTGACACCAACCTGGGCGCAGACAGAGGATGTATCTTCCATTGGGGTCCGGCCGTGGCAGCACTGTGAGAAAGCCCAGGTCGAGGACGTGTTTCACTGTGGATGGCTTCAGGTCCTGGAACACCTCTGGCCAAGCCTTACGTCCTGCATGGTAATTGAGGAGCAGCTGCAGGGCACGGTCATAGTCGAACTTCCTAGCCCGCAGGAAGCGCAGCAGGAAGGCATCATCAAGTCGTGTCCTGAGATTGGGCTGTTCCTGCAGAGCCAAGAGGGGAAAAAAAGTTAACTGAAAAAAAAAGAAAAGAGGGAAGGTCATGAATGGCAACAACTAGAATAAACAAAATACGGCTTCTGACTAAACAAAATAAAACACTGAGAAAAATGGCTAAATTAAGCTTGGTTAGCATCCATCTGTCCATTCTTTACTACTTCTCCAGGCCTGGGTTTCACTGGCAGCAGTCTAAGCAGAGATGCCCAGTACTACTCCTCCCTGTCCACTTCCTCTAACTTTTCAAGGGGAGCACTGAGGTGTTTCCAAAGCCAGCCGAGAGATAATCCAGCATCTCCTGGGTCTACCCTGGGGTGTTCTCCCAGAAGGATATGACTGGAAAACCCCACTTAGAGGCACCTGGGAGGCAGCCTGGTCAGATGTCCAAACCACCTCAACTAGCTCCTTTTCAGCCTGTCTCTAAGGGAGGGCTCACCCCATACTGTACCTGTCGGACCAATCCCCAGCTGGCATAAGTGGAACTAATAAATCATTACAAAAGAATCTGGTTAAAATAATCTTTTAAAAAGTTTTCAGAATAATTGTATCAATGTAACTGCTTGAAAATAACACCTTAAAAAACCCCAAAACAAATCTGTTCTATTGCGAGGTGTCAATGCTATTACTAAACTCTAAACTATTAGAAATTCACCATTTAGCCACCAGTAAAAGGATCCTTTATTCTGATAACATGGGCACTTCAGTTTATTTTTAGTGAACCTTCTTTGTTCAAAGGACCAAACCTTTGAGACTTTTCCTTCACTAATAAAGAACATGTACCACCGTTTTAGGGGAAAAAAACAAAACCTTATTTTTAAAATGATTTACGTCCATCACACATTTTATAATAAATTTACTTTGAGCCTTCAGTGCTATAGGCTGAAGAGGAAAGAAAGAATTCAGAGGTGGACCACCTCATTGCTGGAAATAACAAAACTACAGATCATATTTCTATGAGACTCTATTTCTATGAGACTCCAACCACTGTCAAAAAATGTCTGCAAGACAAACAAAGATAATTCACATGGAATTCAGTGCTGCTGAAATGCAACAAATAAGAAAAAATATTTTAATTGACAAACAATTGAAATTTGGCCTTGTTCAATAATACCTTTATTCACTGCTTTTTAATGCTATCAAAACACTACAGCAGAAAAACACAGGACCTGTGCAGTTAAAATCCATACTCATTTGTCACAGGTCATAGTGTCATTGGAATATTTAACACCTACACACCTACATATTTAACACCTATAGATTGTAGGTGAAATTTAGGCCCCAGTGCTGCAAACATGCCCTGAAAAGTGCCTAATAAAAGAACTGATTATTTTTCCGATCGCATGTAGGCTATTTTTGGCATATATGAATACACTTACATTTCATACTGAAAATTCCTTCCTGTATTTCCTTACTCACACTTCTCAAATTCTTCCCAAAGGTCCAGTTGAATGTTACTCAAAAGCTTTCCAATTTTTTCCCTCTTTTTTTGCCGCTTGGTAAGGCATCATTGTTCTGCCCTACCTTAAGTATCATGTCCCTCAGTGCTTGGACATCCCGTAGACGCCATTCTGGCTTCTCTTGGAGCTCCTCACGTGCCTTGGCCACCAGTTCAGGGGTCAGGGTACAGGAATAGATGGGTGGTGGAGGACTGGGGAACCAGCTGTGCACTGCAGCTGCTGACGAGTCCACTGTAGGACCACCGAGATCGATGGACTCATGCTGATCGGCCATGGAATGACTGGGTGAAGCTGTTGGGAAATAAGCACGGGTGAGGAGAATTAACTTTTAAATACCATAGCTTTACTTCAAATAAGAACAGCGATACCCCACGGCCTGACACCTTCATTATCAATAATTAAAAGTCATTATCATATTTTGTACCAGTAAGCTGCCTCTGCACAGTAAATGTACAGCAGCACAAAATAAAAACTGTTAAGTGCCTGAACATTACAGTAAGTGTCAGGTACACTCACAAACTGCGCAGTTTTAGTAAGTAGCTCAATTTCAGCTAAGTTTAGCAATAGATGTGGGAACACGATGTTCCCAGATACACAAGAGCGGGATGCTCTCCAGTAACTACCCAAGACTGCAAACACTGCATGCATTCACTCAGTAATGAGTCACAGCGCCAGAGATTCTCAGCTAATACAGCCTGAGCCTAAACAGAGCATATGTCCGGATAATGACTGAATACTGACCAGAAAATGGGTCTAACGGTAGCCTTCAATGGCAGACATAGAGTGCTAAAAGGCTGCTGGTAAGTGATATATAAATTCAGAAAACATCCGCAAAGATCAAAGCTACAAAAACCACTGTCAAAAAAATCACAACGGACCTGTCAGGAAAATCCCTCTTCCGGGTACAGAGCCGGCGTTAGCTCATTGGTGCTTTTGTAACACGTGATGCACTGCGCCGATGAATCGTGCGTCTTTTGTTTTGATGCCGATGCTGCGTTCAAGTTTAATCGGAAATTAGGCAAACCTATATGTCAAAAAATTAATAGCGTGACTGTTATGTGAGCCTGTTGTGTTTCAAATTCAAATGCGATCTTGAAATATCCAGCTCTTTTTCTTTTAACAAATTACAAACTAATCCGTTTCAAGATTTACTAACATAAACACGCACCTGGGTACCTGAACCTCACATCTCTAAATCCAACAGTAACAGAAACGCACACTTTTCAAACACTGTTGTTTGATTCAAGCACCAGGCAGGTAATTTTATAGCTCTGGGGTTTTATAGCTGTAGGCTAACGTAATGATCTCATACTTGTACGCAGGTTATACCATCCTTGTATTGCATTTCAAAGCAGTAGATGGCAGAATTTACCTTCATGTTTCCGCGGCTGCTTCCTTGTCACTGTAGGCTTCATGTCGTCTCGGAGGCTATGTAGGTAGACAATTTTTTTAATACAAATTTTATATTTGGGATTCGTTTCACTACAGGATTGGTCGTACAACAAGGGGTTGGTGTTTTGTTCTTTAAAAAATGCAAGCAATTGACTAAATGTCTAATTAAAGGGGACGAAAAAGAAAGAAAATATGGATATGAGCTTTAGGCTAATGTCCTGTACTTGTGTCAAACCAATTTAACGATGATGTATTGTGATGTACATCCAGGATATGTTAGGTATTGTGCTAAAGAGAGAACCAAGAACAAGACGGGGGGTCCATGTAGGCCGAGAATAACTGATTAAAAATAAATATGTTGTAGGAAAGTGGTGTATAAAAGATGATTTTCATGGTGACAAGGCAAGAGAAATGGTTTGTGGACACCACATGTAAAACCATTTCACTTGTGAATGTTGGCTTTTTGTTGCCTGTCCAGTGCACTTGTCATCACTTTCATTTGCACAAATCCAAGTAAAATAGTTTACACAATAGTTAGGCAACAGTTAACAACAGTTCAGCCTTCCTAACCAGACAAACGCCTGCAGTTTAAGTGTAACTAAAACTTAAAATTAAAGGGTCTTGAGAACAAAGTACAATATATGCATTGTGATAGAGTGGATGTGGAAAGCATCAAAACATTAAACATAAAACAGCAAACATTAGACTTCAGTAAAGCGCAAGCACCTTAAAGCTGCACTTAAGATGTTGCAGATATGTGACTGCTAACTATGTGACATTAGCTTTTCTTTCATTTTGGACACTTTGGAATGGTGACAGTGTACAGTCAATTGAATGATACCCCAGTCAGACAAGCTTAGAGACCAGCCGGTGACCATCTGGCAATCACTGTTCATGAGAGGAAAATCAGTGTTCCCCAACCAGTTGCAAGAGGTCACCAGCAGTTGCTGGGAAAATATTTGCTAAAGCCCCTAAAGGCCTAGAGACCAATCAGTGACTCTCATATTTCCCCAGCATCACACCTGTTGCTAGGGAAAAATGTGTATTCCCTAGCTGGTTGGAAAAACCTCTTTCTGATTGCTTTGCTTGCTAGCATATTGCTGTGGTCCCCCATAGTTTTCATGGGAGTGACAGAGTTGTCTACAAATATTGCCCAGTTGCTCTTAGAGCTGTGGTGAAACTGTGGCAAGTGCAGTATAAACTGGAAACCAGGACCATTCACCTTCAGAGTTAAAAGCTGCACCTTTTAAAACATGTTGACTACATCGCTGATGAACAACTTTTAATTGGAAGGCAAAAGTCTCAATTTCTAGTTTGCATCACACCCTTTTCACAAGTTGTACTACAATTTTTTGCATAGTTAGCAAAAATTGTGGGAATCTGCTTGCAACCAAAGCAATCAATATGTTTTTGTTGCAGGATCTTGTTTGCAACAGATTTCACCCAGCAAGAGCCAACAATCTCCAGAAAGTACAATTTTGTTTCCTAGAAATCTCAATAGTTATGTCTCACCAATGGTCCTGTTGATGCTCTCATTATGGGCAGTAATATTAAAAGTAATCCTCCTCTAGATACTTCTATTTTTGTACTTGTTTTGAATGTAATGCTTTGTTTCCATTGCAAAAAGTAAAATGAGCTTAACAATAGCACACACAGCATTCATTGTTTTCTAGATGCAGTGCACAAATATATCTGCATCTCTCTATCTGGAGTCAGCGCTATCTGTAATGATTTTATGGCAGCTTATCAGCCTGAAGTTGCAGTAGTCTATCAGGGACCAAAAAGCACTGCCACGTTGGACCTAATTTTTTTTTTCCACCATTTACCTTTGAAAGAATGTGTAATGCAAATGCAGTGAATTCATTGGTGGCCACTTCTCTTGTGACCGTAGTATAAATACGTAGCAGAAAAAGCAATGTAAAAATAAACCGTAAGATTTATTAACTCAACTTCACATTGTAAGGCAAAACATTACCTGGTTTTGTAAGGCAGTACAGGTTAAAAGGCACAATTTATTCCATCAGTTAAACCATGACAAAGTACTAAACAAAACAAAACAAACAAAAAAAACAAACAAACAACATACAATATACTTTTAAAACCGAGCACAACATATTATTGGGAAACTTCTTTAGCATGTCTGCCTGTGACTTTTTAAAAGTCTCTGTGTATACAGCCTGCCAAACTTGGTTATACTGGAGTAAATTTTAAAACTTGAAATTTCACTCCTGTAAATATGCATATCCCAGTGTATAAAACAAACCCCATATATTTTAGTTTTGCCACAAAATATTTGAGAGCAACTCGAAGGAAAAGCTGAACTCTTTAGAGGAATTATATTTAGCTTTTTTTCTGAGTTCATTTTATTGTTAAGAAACATAAAATAAAAAAATAAAAAGTTAAACACTAAATATATGACAGTGTAAGGCCTGTTGTAACATTCATGAAATACTGACATGATTACTTTGCCATTTCTAACATAAGCCTTACTGCACACACTGAGGACATGCATAGGACACAATGGAATTGAAGTTACCCAATAATGAGCTATAATATATACAGCAGTGTACTTCTAAGTGTCAGTCTTACAGAAAGGCAGTAAGCCTAGAAGATCACAATGCTTATGGTTTTATCTGGCCTTCACTGAACCATGAAGCTCAGCTGCAGCTGCATACATGTACAAAGTGATGCCTGAAAACTCAGGCTATCAATCTGTAAAGACCACACCTGCAGATTTTTATTATAGATATATATACAGTATTCAGCTACTTTAGGGTTCCAGTCAAGTTAACAGCTTCAATGCTGATTGTGTATAAACATACATGTAAAGACCCTGGTTTAATTAGAAAAAAAAACTGAAGGAATAAAGATTTAAGGGGTTGTTAAATGGCCTCCTGTTTTGTAATAGTTGGTTGAGGGATGGAGGTTGGCTGCTTGGGAACAGTGGCTATGACCCCCTGAACCATTTTATAATGTTCTGAGCTGGAGGCAGCGGGTGGAGATGGAATTGGGGTTTCAGGAGTGGCTGAAAAGTAGAACAGAGAGAGCAGTTACTAATGTGGAGAAACTACAGCACAAGCAGGTGAATATTTATTATCTTACAGTGTGACGCGGGGGTAACACAAGATTCCAATAAGGAATAAGCACTTTTGTGAAATTTGTCAGAGCATTAAATATGCTCAGAAAGAATAACAGAAGTTTTCTTTTACAAAATAAGCCAGATTAGTTTCTGTGAACAACTTAGGGGATTATTTTACCAAGCTTATTTGGTCTTCCAGCTACCTGACTTGGCTGCACATGGAGCTGCGTGAGGAAAATTTGATGGGCTCTCTTCATTAAAATACAACTGATTAATGATTGTGATCACCTTCATTAGACTTGAAGTTTTTACCATATGTAGCAATAAAAAACCCTGACAGTTTTAAGCTAATTACAGACACCAAATCGTAAATGTAGCAATGCATTAATGTATTTTGTGCTTACAGATTTGACCATTATGGATTGGCGTTGGCATATTGCTGGTCACTATAACATTGGTGCTGAGGTGCTCCTGAACCAGGTGAGGATGCAGAGAGTGAGGTGCATGTGGTGCTTCATTAGCAGAACCTGGAAGAAAAACCCCAACAATTGTCAGTTAATCATAATTTATTACTGAATAGTGGTTTGATGCAGTTCTGTCCACTTAATGCAATGCCTACTGTTTCAGAATTCATGCTATAGTAAATTTTGCTAAACCTATCTGTACTGACAACCATTTCTCACCTCCAAGAAGCATTTCTTGAAGCAGATTGTCAATCTTGGCCATGCCGAAGAGTTTCACAAACTGGATCTGTTCAATCATTTGCCAAGTGATGCTCTGTAGTGTCGGCAGGAGCAGGAGAAGCTCTCCAAAACGGCCTCGAGAGTCATATTGCCTGTCGTTGATGTAGTCCTCCAGGCTCACCTGGACCTGGTATCGCATCCGCTTGATCTTTCCAGGGTCACTCAGACCTTTAGCATCTATGGGCAAATGTTAGCAAAGAGAAATGTTTTGATGACCAACATCTGTATATAATGTGGTCTAGCTGAGTTTTTCAAGTTTTCACTCAAGTTAATGGCTTGGAAAGAAGCTCAAGAATCTGAAATGTTTGTCAGCACTAATACCTGGGTCAAAGAAAACTATGGCTTTTAAGCAGGCATATTCATTGTCATCTATCTGAAGCTCTTGGAAAGGAAGCACCAGCTCATCCAGGATTCTCACTGCTACTCTGCCCACCTCCAACTCTGGGCAGTTTCTGGGAATGATGTGGTCATTTCCTGCAGGAGAAACACATTGAAAACGCACCATTGGAATAGGGAAAGAGCATGATTATATGCAATATGAGTGCAGTATCACACTGCCTTGTGTGTCAGTTTTACCTAATAAGAGGATGTCTTTGTAAAGCATGGACCTCTTTGCAGCACCGAGAAGGAGATGTTCTCCTGCATGAGCTCGAAGCAATGCCACCTGCAATGAAAGTGAATTAAAAGACAGTTTGCTATGAAATAATAACTCCTTTATGTTATACGTGTTTATATTATAAAGTTCTGTCTGGGGGGTTTTAAACTCCCCTTGCATGAATCTCACTGGTTGAACTAAAATTGGCAAAGAAGGCCATCTCACTGCATCAGCAAATCAGTTACTAAGGCTCGGTGATCACACTGTTAATGATTCTGCAGTTTGTTTTTTTTTCAAGAAGCAGTGTGACATTAAAACCAGCTCATCATGTTCCAACTGAGGATTAAAACACATTAACCATTCTGGTTGAAATTTTTAAGAGAGAGTGATGAAAAACCCCGTCATCCTTAGAGACTGGAAAACTATTTTCTCCTCTTTTCTTTTTTCTTTTTTTTTACTGCAGTGTTATTTGATTAAGGAAGAACATAGTCAGTGACAGTCCCACAGCCACGTGTCCCTCAACCCTCGTTATGGTTTTGAGTATACTGGTTGATGAATGACTAGAGTGTCTATATCACTGTGTGCACTCTGTCTGTGTATGGGTCTCACCTGGTCATCCAAGGGCAGGTCACAGAAGGCTGGGATGTACTTGGCCCACTCCACTAAGACCAACAGCTGCTGTTTCATAGACTCACACACATCTGTGATGGTGGCGATCTTTTTAGTCCGTATGTCACCATTGAGTATAGGAGCAGGGGATGTGATCTACACAGGAAAATGCATTTATGAAGTCATTTGAGGTCTTGTTACAGTTACAGTAGATATGAGCCCCAAACATGATGTACGGCCACCTTACCTGTCTTGACAGTACGTCTGCCTGGATGAGTGCGTTGATGGATGGTAAACTGCTGTCTTCATAGCTGGATCTCCTGGTACTGATTCTGTCTCGTTCGTTCTGTACAGCTAAAAAAAAAGAACATTCACAGATTTATAATGTGGCAGCAAGATGTAGGTTGCATTTGCAAAGCAAAAGATAAAAGTGGAACTTTCATGCAGTTATATTTTTGTAAATGCAAGAAAAGTGTTGAATTTTCTCATTTCCTTTGTTGCACAAACACGGAACACAGAGTGATTTGAAAGAAAAATATGTCTTCCAAGGTTGTCATGTTTATCAGTATATGGCTGTTATTGCTTGGAAATGTTTGCTCAGCATAAGCTGGTCAGAGACTTAAGCACTCCGTGGAGTGAACATTAACAAAGTAGTCCCCTCCTGGGTGTTGCAACACATTTAGACAAGTCATATCAATTTAGTGGAGACAGCTCAAGCTCTGGTAGTGATTTGCTGATTAAATTCTCTTTTGTTTTGAGAGGCAATAGATTCTATTGTTTTAACACTAAAAAATTCACATAGATTGACTTTTTTGACTGGTTTAGTGAAGAGATAAAAGTCATCTACCTTCTTTCTTCATGCCAGCTCTGAAGCACTTCTTCAGTCGGCAATACCTGCATTGATTTCTCTTGTCTTTGTCCACAATGCATTGTCTGTTAAACCTGTAAAAGTGAGTGGATTAAGTTTGTTTGTGCTATCACGGATTTAAAAAGGAAACTTAATGAAGGAATCAATACAAAGTGAAGCAATTGGATACAAATTGAAATAGATGAAGTAAAAATTCCAGATGCTTTCTTTTTCAAGTAGCTTAAGCATGAAGAATATATACATATATATGTAATGATTGCATCCATCAACATTTAATCACAAGACTGTAATCAGAAGATTGCAATCTTTGCTTGTCTACACAGTGGCACATAACTGAGAATTAATTGCATTGGCTAGATGTCCATTGCTTTTTCATTGTCACACAAACAGTAGCAGTATTTTTTTAGTTGAAGAGCTTCACTCACCTGCATGAATACATGTGGTTTTTCCGGACGCTGCGTCTGAAGAAGCCCTTGCAGCCATCACAGCTGGAGGCACCATAGTGTTTACCTGTAGCTCTGTCTCCACATATGGCACACAAACTGCCTGCAGCCAGGTGGCTCGCGGCGTTCATGTTAGTGCTTTCAGCTGGTGAGGAGTCTGACATGAGAGAGAGAGAAAGGGAAAAAAAGGCTCATCAGGCCAACAGGCTTTTAGGTGATTAGCTTTAAATCACCGGAACAAGATGACCTGAAACTCGAAGAAGCGTCTTTTTATTTTTTTTAAATATGACTTTATTTCTAATCATATGCCAGACAGCAAACTTGAACTGCCAGGTTGGTTTAATTCTAGGCGTGAAAGACCGAAGTGAAGACACTCATCAGCTCCACTGACAGCTGATCAAAAGCAGCCCTCCAGAGAACTGCAGGGATCTGTTAGCAGCCTGAGTAGCTCAGATAGCGTCAACAGAGCTCAATTGATGTAGGTTTGATTACCTATGAAAGGCAATCGATGGAGACAGTTTTTGTGTAAGCCACTCTCACAGTCACCAGAACAAAGCTGATTATCATAGAGTTTGCCATGACACATGCTAAAGAAATGTACAATATATAAAAGTGGTAGGCTGGTTCTTGGAGAGTCACTTTTACATATTTGTTCAATGACAGAATATAATTGTGTAAATTATTTAAAAAAAAAGTTTTGTGCTTGGATAGGTCCCCATTAGGCTTTCTTTTTTTTACTTCTTTGGAAATTTTAGAATCAGGATCAGAGCCAGATGTCATGGGAGACTGCATATACAAATAGGTTGGTGTCACTGTAAGCGCATATCCAAAAACGACATCCATTCTCCTCAGTTTAGACTCTGTGGGAACAGACCGTTTGTAACAAGAGAAGGGTGATCATGATACTAAAGCTACTGCTTCATCACTGAATGAAGATCAATCCCCTGTAATCAGTCTGACACCACATCCCTGTACAAGCTGGAACAGGTTAAAATTGGTTGGGCCAAATGACCCAAGTGCACTGAGAATACATCAGTCTCGTAAAACAAAATCTCTTAATGTTTTATCACACCCAAGGTGATAAAAGAAGACCACTGAACAGGATCATCTCTCTACGAGCAGGAGCAGATGGACAAATGACCCCTTTTATCACTTCACGCCAGAACTCGCGCTCTCCTCTCCCGACCAAAGTTTTAAATCAGTAAAAGTTTCAAAGTTCAAAGGCAGCGCTGCTTATATGACACTCACCTGCACCCAAGGGGAGCACTTGCATGTTTTCGAACTCTAGCGTGGTATAGGCTGGGTCCAGAGCTTCGCTGTAGTCTGCCATGTCCATGTCTGCTAGTTCTTTAGGCCAACAAATTCTCAACTACTTGACTGTGGGACAGAAAGACTTGTCCAAGAAAGTAGAGTGCCCCCCTCCTTCTCCACCTTCCTTTCTCACACCCCCACACACCTCAGCAAACCCCCCTCCTTCTTTCTGGGTCTAGCTCCGCCCAGTGACAGGACAGCTCCTTGGCCCAGTTGAGTGGTATATGGACCTACTGGTGTTAGAGAGGTGAACAGTGACTGACAGCAGAGCTGGTGTCCTTCTCTTCCTTCCCTCATACCACTAACCAGAGAAGAGGTGGAGTGTCAGTCCGGTTGATGGTTAACCAGAGTGTTCACTGGTGAATCACAGGGTTGTTTTTTTTTTAAGAGATAGCACAGCTTTGATATCTGCCATCGCTGCATGTCAGTAATGGATAAACATTTCCTCAACCTGAGCTATGTCAGTTCACTCCTACTACATCATTTGACACCATTTTGAACTTTTCATTTTATAGCTGACACTTTCCTTGCATGCCCATATCACATGCACACCAATTAAAGCTTGGATATTGGTACAAACGAAAGTGCCTGCAAAAAGACCTGGAATTAGGCGGAAAGTAACGAATTCCAATTTTTATGAAATTTTACAAATTTTGAAAGCACTTCTGTTTGATGCTACTTTACATTTCTGCTCCACTGTGGAAAAACATTACAACTTTTTTCTTGCCTTTTAGCTCAGCAGCCCCCCTTGTCTCCCCTCTGCAGGTCAGCTAAAACACTCAGAGGCTGCCTTTTGTTGCTTAAATATTCAGAAAGCTTGTATGACTCCAGGTCCAAAGCTTCCAACCGATCCTCACAGATGCTCCTCTGCACAGATAGAATAAAAAATATCGAAACATTCCTCTGGTTTTGTTTTTGATATTTAATATTAACTGAGGCTTATTCAGGAATCACTCCATGACAACAGACATAGTTTGCACATCAATATATTACGGAAGTTATTAATTATTATTTTAAACAGAGGATAAATCATTATATCGCCTAACTGCTTATAAAGCAGTTTAACTTTAGAGCCAGCTTGATTACCTTGACCTTGAATAATTGCACTGTACTTTAATGAGATAAAAAGTAGAGGAAAAATACTTTTACCACCACAAGATAACCACAATCAAATAAAATTAACCACTATATTAAAAACATACTTCCATGTGTATTACATTGCTCGGAAATCTGAGTTAATTCTGCCATAATTAGCGGGGAAAAGCACAAATGATGCCTTTATGTAAAAGCCGTCATTGTTTGTGCAAGGTTCACGTGAGGCTTTTTCAAAAGCTCCAAGCTTGTTGTAAAGGCGGCTGCTCCTCTGAGAGACAGCTTAGATGACTCAGAGGAGCCTAAAGAAGCCTTTTAGAAAAATAAAAAGAGTAATGGTGGGTCAATTAATCATTCTTTACAGAAATTTTACATTTAATGCCACAAAATATGCAATAAAATGCAGTGAAGTGACACCGGCTTGTTTTACAGTTTACAAGGTTACAGATTTATTAGTTGTGGGTAACATAAGTGGGTATAAAAAAAAAGCATGAGCAGACAGAGTGAATCTTTTAGAAATGCACAAACATACGCAATTCTGAAACTGAGATTTTTAAAGGTAAACAGTGACCAGAGTTAATCAAACATCTGGCCCCCTCTGCCCCCGAGGATGGAAAATAGTTCAATCAAAACCTGAGTTACAGAGTAGAGAGGCCAGCTTGATGCCTAGATTAAAATCTTTCATCCAAGCCACCAACTTTTGCTCCTATCCAGTTGTCTCTTACAGGAAAAGGCCTTATTCATGACAGCAATACAATGCCAAAGCACAGTCTGCACACATTACAGCAGCATGTCTCCCCAGTAAAAGAGTCCATGCTAAACTATCCAGTCAGCAGTCCACATATGTATTATGAAGCAAAAACTAACACAGAGGAACCTGTTAAGGAGTTCATTAAAAAAAGTAAAGCATTTAATCTCCTCAGTTGTTTTCTATTTACAGTTATTAAAAGAGGTGATGATAAGTAGCATTAATTATGCCTAGTGCAAGCTTTGTTTTTTTGTCAGGTTTCAACATTTGATATATTCATTTTGTTCAGTTTTTTAAGTTATAAGTTAAATCATTTGAAAATCATTGAATTTTTCTTTTTTTTACATTTTAAAAAGTATCCTAAATCAGAACTGCTGTTTACTAGATAATTTCTCTTTTTTGGTCCATAAATATAGAAGAAGTATTACGAAGCCATTTCTAAGGCTCTGGGACTCCAGTGAACCATAGTGAGAACCTTTATCTACAAAGGGAAAAAACTTGGAACAGTGATGAACCTTCCCGGGAGTGGCCGGCCTACCAAGAAAAGCATCAACGACTCATCCAGGAGGTCACAAAAGAACCCAAAAACCTGCAGGATTCACTTATCCATGTTAGGGTCGGGATTCATGATTCAACAATAAGACAACAATAAGAGACCAGGCAGAAATGGCATCAATGGGAGAGCTTCAAGCAGAAAACTGCTGCTGACCAAAAGGAACACAAAGGCTCGTCTCACATTTGGCAAAAAACATCTTGATGAACCACAAGACTTTTGGGAGAATCTGGACTGATCTGGAAAGTTTGAATCCTGTTACATCAGGCGTAAAACTAACACTTTCATAAAAGAACATCATACCAACGATGTGATGGTCGGGGCTGCTTAAGAACCTGGACGACTTGTTGTAACTGACGGAACCATACTTTCTGCTTTCTACCAGAAAACCTGAAAGGTCATGCATGCTTGAGTTATGCAGCAGGACAATGATCTGAAACACTCTACCGTTCACCCTCCAATGTGGCTGAATTACAACAATTCTGCAAAAAAAGAATGGTCCAAAATTCCTCCACAGTGATGTGGAGGAATGTGTGGATATACAGTGGGGCAAAAAAGTATTTAGTCAGCCACCGATTGTGCAAGTTCCCCCACCTAAAATGATGACAGAGGTCAGTAATTTGCACCAGAGGTACACTTCAACTGTGAGAGACAGAATGTGAAAAAAATAAAATAAAATAAAATCCATGAATCCACATGGTAGGATTTGTAAAGAATTTATTCGTAAATCAGCGTGGAAAATAAGTATTTGGTCAATAACAAAAATACAACTCAATACTTTGTAACATAACCTTTGTTGGCAATAACAGAGGTTAAACGTTTACTATAGGTCTTTACCAGGTTTGCACACACAGTAGCTGGTATTTTGGCCCATTCCTCCATGCAGATCTTCTCGAGAGCAGTGATGTTTTGGGGCTGTCGCCGAGCAACACGGACTTTCAACTCCCGCCACAGATTTTCTATGGGGTTGAGGTCTGGAGACTGGCTAGGCCACTCCAGGACTTTCAAATGCTTCTTACGGAGCCACTCCTTTGTTGCCCGGGCGGTGTGTTTTGGATCATTGTCATGTTGGAAGACCCAGCCTCATTTCATCTTCAAAGTTCTCACTGATGGAAGGAGGTTTTGGCTCAAAATCTCACGATACATGGCCCCATTCATTCTGTCCTTAACACGGATCAGTCGTCCTGTCCCCTTGGCAGAAAAACAGCCCCATAGCATGATGTTTCCACCCCCATGCTTCACAGTAGGTATGGTGTTCTTGGGATGCAACTCAGTATTCTTCTTCCTCCAAACACGACGAGTTTATACCAAAAAGTTCTACTTTGGTTTCATCTGACCACATGACATTCTCCCAATCCTCTGCTGTATCATCCATGTGCTCTCTGGCAAACTTCAGACGGGCCTGGACATGCACTGGCTTCAGCAGCGGAACACGTCTGGCACTGCGGGATTTGATTCCCTGCCGTTGTAGTGTGTTACTGATGGTGACCTTTGTTACTTTGGTCCCAGCTCTCTGCAGGTCATTCACCAGGTCCCCCCGTGTGGTTCTGGGATCTTTGCTCACCGTTCTCATGATCATTTTGACCCCACGGGATGAGATCTTGCGTGGAGCCCCAGATCCAGGGAGATTATCAGTGGTCTTGTATGTCTTCCATTTTCTGATGATTGCTCCCACAGTTGATTTTTTCACACCAAGCTGCTTGCCTATTGTAGATTCACTCTTCCCAGTCTGGTGCAGGTCTACAATACTTTTCCTGGTGTCCTTCGAAAGCTCTTTGGTCTTGGCCATGGCGGAGTTTGGAGTCTGACTGTTTGAGGCTGTGGACAGGTGTCTTTTATACAGATGATGAGTTCAAACAGGTGCCATTCATACAGGTAACGAGTGGGGGACAGAAAAGCTTCTTACAGAAGACGTTACAGGTCTGTGAGAGCCAGAGATTTTCCTTGTTTGAGGTGACCAAATACTTATTTTCCACCCTAATTTACGAATAAATTCTTTACAAATCCTACCATGTGGATTCATGGATTTTTTTTTCACATTCTGTCTCTCACAGTTGAAGTGTACCTCTGGTGCAAATTACTGACCTCTGTCATCATTTTAGGTGGGGGAACTTGCACAATCGGTGGCTGACTAAATACTTTTTTGCCCCACTGTAAGTAGTAAGTAAGTAACATTTATTTAACTCTCCTCTGCAGCTGTGCACTGTCATTACTCTGGCAGCTTCACTTTATATCCTACTTTATTTATATAGCACCTTTCGAGACAAACAAAGTGCTTCACGAAGAAACACCAGAGCATTTCAAACAAAAACAAACAAAAAGTTAACCAAACACAATTCCATTGCATGGATCTTAATAAAGGAAATCATCATCTTAAAACTGCATTTTGTATTTAGTCAGGCTATTTTTGATCTAAGATTAACATTAGTTTAACGATCTGAAACATTTGAGCGTGACATATATACAAAACCTAAGAAATCAAGAAGGGGGCAAATACATTAAACACTAAGTGTAGTAAATCTCATGGTTTCCCTGTACAGTGTAAAGACCAGATGAGTAGAAGTTGATGGTAATTTAAAAACTGTTCATGAGTATTGTATTTAAGCCTTATATACAAAAATATTTACTGTATAATTTAACAGTTTTCATTGAATGTAGCTACACTTTAAATTACATGTGAAGGTAAATGTGCCACTTTTAAACTGAAAATAATGCAGCATTGGTCATTAGGCACACGTGCACTCAGTGAATGATTTTCATGCCCAGAATCTGATTGTTTACATAAATAACTTTTGTGTTTGCGCAAAGCAGAAAGCAGGCTCATCCTGCATGTCACACAGCAAACAAGAGCCTTGTATTTGCAGAAAAAGTACCTAGTACATAGCAATAGGTCAACGATCTCAGGTTCAGACGGACCTCAAAAGCACTAAACCCCATGTAGGTGAAGTTGTTAGTCATGTACTCAAATTATACGGTGGGCTCATAAAATTATTTTTCTTCATGCAGGCAAACATCCATGCCTGTAGGCTTCTGTGTGTGACTGAGAGATGATTTGCTTAATGATTGATAAAAACCCCTCTTACTAAGAGCCAATCAGAAAGGAAAATGGAAGCAATCAAGTTCTGATTAAACTACTGTTTTTCTGAATGTCAGGAAAGGTCACAGATTCATTTACAGTTAAGCTTTCATGGTAATTAGACACTATAAACAATGCAATTAACGTAGACCAATTATCAAAAAATGATTAGCAGCTTTGTGCACACTCCTACAGTGTGCACAGGTGATTGTTCTGTATCAGACTGGAGCATGTTGTTTCACTTGTGTGTGCAGAGGTCATCCATTACAACACTGCTTCATGTTCGATCCATGCTGCTCTTCTGCAATGCCCATATTTGCTCAAGAAGTGTGCTGATTATTTCAAAGCAGTCAGCGAGCGGGGGGAGAGGGAAGAACTGATGATTGGAGAATCAGTGTGGAGCTTTGAATGAGTCACTGCAGCAAATCTTATCTCCCCCTATCATTAAAGTACTTGTATCATTGCTGCTATCTTAAATTTCTGTGAACTCCTCAAGGAACAGTCATATATGGGACTATAAAATATAATCTGCATGGTTATAGCTTTCTTAATCATAAACCCACAAACTGTTTTGATATGTTAGAAAGGGCAGGCTGAAATTCTTCCGTGACTTATCTGTGATTTGTGTGTGTGTGTGTGTGGGGGGGGGGGGGGGGGGGGGGGGGGGGATTAACATACTGTACATTTCCTCAAACTGGACTGACACGTGCAGGCTCTCTGGGCAGCTCACATTCTTGCTGATGCCAAATTCTAATGTAGCCACTATATTTAAATTAATTAATTAAAGACTACAACTCATCTTAGGCAACATTTTTCTAAAGGTATAGTTTAATATGACTGTAAATGTCAGTTTAGCTTGTTTAGTGTAGCATAAAGACGGCAATATAAGGAGAAGCAGCTAACGCGTGTAGTTAAAACAGCTCCAGTAGCTATGCTAATGTGTTACTAATTTTATTTCATATTGCTCATACAGTCATTCAGTCTAATGCTAAGAAGTAAATCATTCATTATTCATTAATACTGGTGGTAAGAAAATGTTATATAGCTGTGATAAAACAGCTCAGTGTGTCAGTGTTCCTGGACACAAATTTCCTGTTCTTGTTTTCGTGTCCCTGAAAATAATGTTTAGTTATTTTTTTTTATTAATTTAGAAAATAATAATAAATTTCACTTTCTTTTTTTCTTTGTCCATCTAAATGAAAACACAAAAACAATGTCAAACACAGCAACAGGTGGCGGTATAACCCTAACTGTATAGAAATGTTTGCAAAAATAAATGATTCGATGGTAAACAGCCTGACTGTAAACAAGGAAATGAAGATGCAATGATGAGTTTCTGAAAATCTTAAACCTGGACAAAGTTTTTCAAAAGCTTACATTTCTGGTTCAAAATGGCAATATACATAGAAAACCTATATTTACCAAGATATATGTGTACGTGGGAAAAGGGGCTCAATTTATAGGCTAATGTAGTGAAGTATGAAGTCATACAGCATGACAATTCATTGTTTCCATGAACTTGAATAAATACACATCTTTTAGGTAACTATTTGACGTTTTTCACTTGTATTATTTTTCAGTGTTTTTTCTTTTCTTTTTTTTTGGTTTGTATATTTTGTTATAGTTAGCATGGTGATGCAGTAAAGAAACTGTGCATTCACATGCTTCTCAGATGGTCATGTTTCCGTAGTTTGGGAACATTCTTCTGACTTTGTTGTATGTTTTTAAGTGATAAAAACACACGTGTTAAAAGAAGATGTGTTATTGTGTGTTTTATTGCTGTTTTATTACACTGAGCATTCAAAATACATACTGTTGGCTGTTTACAGTAAAATATTGCACTGACCTGACCTGTAGGATTATTGCAAATAATCTAGGTCACTTAACTCGGACAGCAACTGTTGTACTAAAACTGGCTACATTTCCTCTCCAGAGCACTCATATGATCCTTTATAAATAGGAGCAAAACCACCAAGGTCAGATTGTGTAGTGTTCTGAGAAATTACAAAAAACCAAGAGCATCGCAGACTCTGCAGGCCTCAGTTCATGACAGTACAGTTAGGGAAATGTTGAACAAGTGTGGCTTGTTCCTAAGCCGTACTTGTGCAGGAAAAATGCAACGCTGCATCTGAACACACATTTGGTGAAAACACATCATATCATCACAAACATTTCATACTAGCTGTCAAACACAGTGGTGTAGTAGTAATGATTTGATTTGGAGCCACAGAATTTGGGCACCTTGCAGACACTGAGCCTACTACGAATTCTTGTGCATACCAAAGTATTCAAATTAGAGGTCTCCTGTGCATAGAGACAGTAATTGCAGGTACACCTGTTGTAAACAGAAGAAATCAAGGTATTGCCATCCTGACTTTACCCTAACTGAAATGTTATGGTAGGACTTTAGGAGAGCAGTGTGAACCAGTTCCTGCACAGAGCAATGAAGCAACATTATAAAAAGGGTGAGCCACAATTCTTCTACACTTCTGCAGTTATAAATATTATAGTTATACAGAAAATTATTACTTTAAGTTATTGCTGCTAAAGGTGGTTGTGCAAGCCATTGAATACTTATTGTATGCTTAATTTTCACTTTCTTTTTCTTTTCTCAATGTTAGAGCATAGATAAGCCGCAATGGAAACTTGTGTGCATGTGTACTGCATACAAAACAACTACTATCAGGTAAGTGCCAGAACTTTAAAGCCCAGGGTCAGGTCATAATGCTTGTGGTGCTGTAATACTCAAAAAAAATCTTCGAACCCCCCAAAAATACAATCAATGACTTCTATTTAAAATATAATCAAGAATGCAAGATGTGTAGTCAGTGATAACATGATAACTTTACTAGTTATTTTCCAAATTGCTGAACTCCATTTTCCAATAATGTTCACATGAAATGGCAAGCAATAGAACTGCCAAACACCTCATGAAGCAGTCAGTGATTGAGTTAGCATGCTAACATTGTACCTTTCTATGTAGAGATGCTAACATATTTGAAGACTTTTTTTTAATCGTGGCAACAAATCTCATTCTTAAGGCTGTTACACAACCAGGTTCCCAAGACAACAAGCCTATAACTCGGATTATACATGTGATTTTTGATTAGGTTTTTATTACCATGTTATTGCCTCTTTAAATATAGGAAATTTTAAAACCATAAAAAAGTTAAACATTACTAGTTGGGTTCAGTATGTAGCTGTCATGTGTATTAAATCCTGACCAGACATGGCTACAATGACAGTTACAATAACACACCACTGTTGTCATTTGTTTCTATTGGTACTTTAGTACTGGAGTTGTGTTGATGTGCGGGGACCAGATTTACTTGGCAATTGTGATGCAGCAGTTAACAAAACCACTCAAAACAGTCATTCATCAACAGTAATCACATTTACATGTGACAGCTTAAGCTTATCAGCAAGTCAATAGTGTGTGATTCAGCTCCATGGGGGCAGAATATGCATACAATTAATGATTTTTTTAAATTTATTTGTCTTGTAGCAGCTTTTTCTCTGGTTGTATTAAATGCCGTTAAAGGATGATTGTCTTGCTTTGTTTTTTAAAGTAGTCAAATGCAGGGATTGTTTGAGTGCTATTTATAACAAAATATAATGAAATAAAGTGAAATAAGTAAGGAATTTTTTCTTTTTTTAATGTAGTGAACAGAATATAAATAGAGTCTTAAGCCAAAACTGAATTTTGATAAAAGCTGCAGCTCAGCTGGCAATGGCCATTTGACTTTTAAATGAAGTGGGAGGCTGCCATGTTAAAATGTGATGGGCTAGACTGAGCTGTCTTATAATCAGTCACCCAAACTCTTGCCCCGAGGCTAAAAGTCAAAGGATCGCTGAGACCTGATGTAATACATGTGTGATTCTCCCCTTTGAAATTTCAAACTCCAGTTTGTGAACAAAGTCCTGTCTATCTTCTGAATAGGAATCTCCGACCACTGACCAAACTCCATTTGTAACCACTGCCTATTTGTACCTTCTCCTCAATGACTACATTTCATTTCCCCAAGTCCGATCTCAAAGGCAGGCGGCAGGGAAGCAGCATAATAAAATCAAAATGCAGAAACCAGCAGCTGGGAGGAAAAAAGACGAACGTGGTGGCCTGGAAGAGTTAATAAGATGTGGAATATAAACTCTCCGGGGACTTATTTTGCTTCTTTCAAAGAGAGCTTCACCTTAGTGGAAAAGCAAGGCATAACCAGGAATGTGTTGATGTTGATAAGAGGAAAACAGAAGGAAACAATGTGCTGGCTGCAGCAGATTTAAGGCCGGCAGAAAAAGCCTGCTGCAGTAGATGGAGGAGATAGGTGAGTAGAGTGTCATGGCAAAGACCTTGTCAACAGATAGCTATCTGCAAATAACACAGCTTATGCAAGCCCGTGTGGTTGAGTGGGGGAATATCATATTTTCTGGGCTAGTGGAATATTCTGTTCCTATAATAATGCAGATTTATCATTTAAGAAGATTGAATTACTGTCTTGCATCATTTTCTGATGGTTTTATGTGAGCATGTTTATTCAGTAAAATTGTGTTATGCGTTACTCCCGCCTCTGTAGTGGAAATTACTTTGACAAAGCTCATATAAATATCTTATTTTTCCTGTCAAATATTAGCATTCTACTTACACAGAGAAGATAATGCAATCTCAGAGGCCCACGAAGCCTTACTCATTAAAAGCCAGTTTGTCACCTTTATTTACACAGTTTTTAAAGTTTTGTGCTAAAATGACAAATCGGATTGCCAAAGAAATCCTCAAAGAGCCGTCTTCATGTTAATTAAAACGATTTCAAAGTTTTATCATTTAATGTTTACAACCACTCTCAGTTTACTTTTAAATTAGCTTTCTGAAGATGATTTTCACCGCGGCTGAAATAAAATCTTTTCAGTGAAAGAGCAGGCAAGTTGTCAAATCGCCCTCATGATTACTGTTTGCTCTCATGTAATGATAAACCAAGAGCGTCTATTAGTTGTGTCATGATATTATAAGAGGTTAAAGATTTAGCTAATAAATTAGATAGGCTGATGGAAAATTATATTACAACACCCTTTTCCAGTTTCTCTTTGTGACTTCTACCCACTTAGCAGACCACACTGTATTTCTGTTTAAAGGCACTTTACTAAGGTGTATTTCTTTACAGATATTAACTTGGGCCACCAGTATTTCTTTATCTCAAAGATTTATTAGGCCATTCAACCTTTCGGTACGTCTTTCATAAATATAAAACTGAAAGCGACACACTTTACAGAAAAACAAATTCACAAAAACATGTTTATACTTCAGTCAGACTGAAAACCTCAAGTAGCCCCTGTGCACTAAATAAGTAAACAATTACATCAATAAACATGAAGACCTATGCACTACGTAAATCAATCACAGCATGTGATAAGGGTCTGTAATAATTAACCCTGTTTTGCTGAAGATTCATTTTGACTGCTTTTCCAATCCACTCTGTCAGCAGCTCTGCTCGGAGCACCTTTATCTCTCTAATTCTCTATAGGTCCTTCAGTGAGCAGCAAATCAATAGACATTTAACCTAGACAGCTCGAATAACAAGACGTGAAGTATTCAACGCTGCCCTGTCAACGTTAAGTCAAGAGTGCTTTTTGTCCAGCATCTTAACTTGAATTGTAATGAACACAATACACACAGAGTGTTGTCTTTATTTAGCAAGACGTTATCATCACAGCATCTGTAACATCAAATATTTTTTTTATTGTTAAGTGAATTAACTCAGTGAGCTCATTTTTCTCACTCATGTTCTCATTTTAGTCCTTCTGCCTGTCACTGAGGTGACCTGATGTTCTCATTTTATGCAGCACCTTAACAGGTCTGTCAGGGGTGGTGAGCAAAGTACTGAAAGTTTGGAGTAACAGTACCCTCACCAAGTGAAACAATACTCCACTCTCGTTATGTTTGAGAAAATTCTCCGCTTTTTAATTTCAGTAAAAGTAGCCACTCTACGGTGGAGAAATACTTTGTAACAAATTGCTACTATGGTGCAGTAGAGGATTACTTGGTAACAGTTTGTTAGAATGGTACACTGGAGAATTACTTTTTAACAAGGCGTCACAATATAGCACAGTGCACTCACCTTGTTATAAGTGAAAGTACTGTATGAAGTGCACAGGAATAAGTATCAGCATAGTTTATTCTATAATAATACATTACATGTTTTCTTTTTGATAATCTGAGTAAGTAAACTGTAACCGCAACTAGCAAATAAATGTAGTGTCGTAGAAAGTGTAGTGGAGTAGAGGGAAAGCAGCATAAAATATGGAAACAATGTAACCTCATCGGGTATTTTGCTAAATGAATCTGCTAAACTATGTGAAATGCAGTCAAGTGGAAAGTACAGTATTCCCATCTGAAATTGAGAAGAGAAGAAGTCATATGTAGAATTAAATGAAAAATTCTCAATTGAGGTTAAACTGGAAGGAAGTCCAGTTGGTGGTTAAGCATGGTTTGCTTCTTTCCATCACTAGGCCCTCTACTTATAGTCCAGTGTTTGTGTCAGTGCTGTTGCTTTCATCAGTGTCAGGTAATATGAAATCATTGCTTATCACTGCCATCTTGTGGACATTCAGCAAATCAACACTCAATCCACTTCTCTGTTAACCAGGTTCTTACTACAGTAGTTGTTTAATGCACAAACTGTTGAAGCTCTGAAACGTCCAAAATATTCATGATAGAGTCAACTTATTGTAACACATGTTCAAAGAAGCAGCTCTGGTAGGAATTAAAATACCCTTTTTTTGTCAAAGCAGCTTTGCAACATGTTTCTTTTGAAAGCCTCGAGCAACAACAGAATATACAACAGAATATTGTGTTCATTTTCACAGTACTGTCTTCAATCTTCCAGGGGCTTTACCTCAAAGATTTTAACACACACACAGCAAGAAAAAAAAAAAACTACAACTAAGTTTATGTGTCTTTTACCTTTACCCGGGTTGGTAAAGTGGAGGATTCCATCCTGGCCATACATCCCTGGGAAAGCTGAGCTCTGACAGTGCGCCGACCAGCTGTGTGAAGGCCCATGAGCCTCGTCGCCTCTCCCAGGCCCGGCCAGGCTGAGGCAGGCTGGGAGGAAAAGCAGCTACTGGATAGTGTTGTTTGCTGGGGCCACCAGGCCGACTGTAAGGGCCCAAGGCACATGGGGATAATCCCCTAATGCCTGTCACAATGAGATTTGATTGGAGACTTGAACACTCGGATTATTAGTGTCAAGAGAACAGTGTGTAATACCTGCTCTCCAAACAGGTTGCTAATTGGGCTTTCTGCCTCTGTTAAATACCCAAGAGGCACACTGAGATTTGTTAAATGTCACATTTGATGTCAGCACAGATTAAGTTTCATTTCATTAGCTGAGTGGTTCCTTCACCCACTAATGTAACTTTAACATAATGCAAGCTTCTGCTATTTATATTATTTCACCATACAAAGGGTCATGTCCCAGCATAAGGAAAAACCCTTACAAGCTAGCTAAAGGGAAAGATCAACACAAAGTTATAAAATGAGGTAACTGATTTATCAAAGTGATAAAAGGAATGGAAAAGAAAACAAATATTTCATGGTGGCAAAAGTGGACATTAGATAAGCCTTGCTAAAAAGGACTTTTCATTTCATCACACTATGGCTCCTTATGGAGAAAGCCCACAATAACTCAATAATAGCTGAGTGATTTTATCTGTCATTTGAGTCATAATCTGACTCAGACCTCATAAGTCTTCCTGTGCTGTTAAATCTTGCACTTATTACATAATATGCAAATGCTGCAGCTTATTTCTTGGTTATGTCTGACTGAAGCTGTGAGGAACATTAAAGTCAAAGTGACACATGTCTTGATTTGACCAAGAGCACTTCAATTTATGTAATTTAGTTTGATTCCTCCAGACAGTCTTACCACATGGGCAAAGTGGGCATGATTTTTGATTTTTAAGAGTGTGTGAGTATCTGTAAAAGCCCTACATTTGCAAGTGAGAAGGCCTAGATGTAAATAAAAATGGACAGAGATGGAGCCAGAGAGTTTTTATAGGGGTGGCCAGGCAAACAAGTTAATGATTTTTTTTCCCCTAGGCAAGTCACCGTGGGCCAAATGTTCAGGTTTGGTCACTTATTTTGACCATATTTCTGGACATACTATAAACTATTTCTTGTTTTTGGGTATTCATATTTTTTTTTATGTGACAATAATCTAAATAGTGGCTGGTTCTTGTTAATATGTGCGAGACCATCAGCTAGAGAAATTGTAACACAGTTTGAACTTGAAAAACAGTTTGTAACAATATGATGTAACTCGATGTAACTGTTAATATGAATGTGGCTACAGTACAAGACAATACTAATCTTCTAGTGTTTTGAGAGTGTACATTAGCTGTACATGTATAAACTGTTAAAATGATTGCTTCAAACAATACTTTCACTTTGAAATAAATACTGACCAGTAAATGCATCTGTTTCTGTATTTGCTCTTTTTTTAAGTGTTTCCTTCATTTTAGCTTTGCTCTTTAGCTCTAGACATAGTTAAATTATATAGGATTATATAGATTTAACTCTTCAGTAGCTGCTTTTCCACCAGCTCACTGATTGCTTTCACTTTTAGAAGTAGGCTAACGCAGCCAGAGGACCCAGGTGAAATCCATGCAGGTACAGAGAGAATAATTGAACTTCAAACAGGCCACAGCCAGTTGCTGAACCAGGAGGCAGCAGTGTTAATTACCAGTAGCCTGTTTTGTTAGGAGGACATCTCCTCAGTGTACTAATTTTTTTAATTTTACTGCAAGAGATTGAACAATTACAAACTCTGCTGCACATTGCAGTATTAAAACTTTTCATAGAAAAGTTCATTTTTGACCTAGAAACATTATCTTGAAGTTGCCAAAGCAACGGCCACATCAATAAACACCAAAAGCAACAAAAAAAATGTCATTTCCCTGTCCATACTAACTCCATCTACAATGATATTTATAATCCAATCCAGAGCTGCAACAAAGCTGTAAATGAACTTGACTTGTTTATAACCTAGACTTTATGACATTGCTTCACCTGAAACATTAAATGCATGACTGAAGCAACGAAAGTGGCTGTTCTGCCACCAACATTTGAAAAATGTGACACATTTTTTGACAAAATTACTTCTTTAGCGACCTATCAGTAACAACCTCTGCCTGTAACAGAAAGTTTCATTATTTAATTTGTAATGATAATAATTGATAATTGTATAAATTTGAACTTTGTAAGCATTACTTTGTTTATGGTTCATGCAGAAGTTATGAGAAGGTTAAACCTTTGCATTGCAATGTGTCAGTGTTTAGAAGTACTATTTTTTTTTTAAAGATGCCATTATCATGAGAAATCCTCATCTACATGCCAGTACGATGACAAAAAAAAGAGTGCCTTGAAAAATATTTTGTGTGCATAGCTTGATGTGTCTAATGTAGAATGTGCCCTGCTGTCAAGTCTTTCAGCTTTTTAGGCAAACAGATATCTGCTGAGGGTCTGTTCAACGGCTGTTGTCATGTTTGCATTCACCAAGTGTCTCTGCCCCTCTGCAGGGCTTGGGAGTTTGTCCAGGCTGCGACCGTTAAGCAATTAATCCCATGTGTCTGACACAAACTATGTGTGTTCTATGAGCTATAAGTCACCTTGCTAAGAAGGTTTGTCAGCTTGTGCCCACAGCTGAGTGTGAAGGAGTGAGAAACCTGCTAAAAAAATACATAATTTATCATAATATATTTTATCATCTTGATAAAATCTCAGTAGGAAGCAGACTATTTTCAGGATGTGGAATTATACGGTTTTGCAATAGAAGTAACATGAGCAGAGGTTTGTAGCTTGCTTGGACAAAGAAGCATAGTTTAACCTGAGCTAGGCCAAAAAGAAGCTTAAACTACGCAACTGCCAAAGAATGTATTTATAACATAAATGTCCTGGTTTTGGAAGATTTGTCAAGCATATACTGTAAACAAGTCCTCCAAGAAAAGCTTACTATTGTATTCATTAGAAGTCAGTACTCCAAACAAAAAGAAAAGAAAAAAAAGAAAAGAAAAGAAAAGAAAAGAAAAGAAAAGAAAAGGTTTTCTGCTTTTAATGTTTGCTAGTTCTGTAAATTAGCAACCAAGATTATAGTCTGCATTGACTCGATAGGGTGTAGCTTAAAGAATCACTTTTCATAGTTTTGCTTTTGTCAACAAATCATATGAAAACTAAAACTGTATTTCTTAGTAATTCAGCCCCTCCCCAGCCTGTCTGTGCTGCTTAGTCACTAGAGACTTGGTGGAAACTTTAGAATAAGCACATTCATAAATTTTAACTAAGTAAAATATAAGATCTCTGTGCTGTATTTTTCTTCTTATTTTACTTTTTTTGAATAAAACTTTGGGTTTAATGTACATTTGGTGAGTATTTAGGCAGCAAATTCACATTCAGTTTGCATTTGCAACAGCATTGATACCAGCACTGCCGTCTTCACCTGCTCCAGATGACACACACCTTTACTAAGTAAAGGTGCACAACCTTTCCCCCCTTACTAGAAGCTGGACACATGAACAGTAGCACTACAAACACGATGAAGCATCTTAAAGACTGATGCCTTGGTCGTTATTACGACTGTTGGGAGGTCAGTAAGTCTCCTGTTTTAACAACAAGTATTAAACAGTTATCTGAAGTGTTGACCTTGCCACTGTCCACATAAACATGAGCCATTTAAGTATTAGCAGCTACCTGCAGGTAGCAACTGGTGGCTATAATAAAATGGTAATGTTAATGTGGTCTTGTCTGTCTGTAACATTAATAAACAGTATAAATTTAACAGGATAACACAGTTAACTGCAGTATTATGTTATTAGGTTATTACTGGGCACGATTCAAAAAACAGCATGAAAATCTGAATTTTCGGATTCTGAACTTGTCATCTAACACACACATACACCGAATGCACTGTGTTGTTGAGGAAAATGTGAGGACAAAGAAGTTGATACTAAGCGGTCCTGTTGTTTCTAAACCCGGAGAAGGAGGAAACAAAGATGCTAGGTTCATTCAAGTCTCCAAAAAAAGCAGCAGCAGGGAGAATTTCATACTTTGAACCAGGAGTTAAAGCTGTATCACAACTGCTTTCATACATATGTCAGGATGTCAGGGGGGCAGTTTGAACTCTTGTTGGCAGAGTTGGGACCACATCTGAGGAGGCGGATGAATCATTTCAGAAAGCTAAAGAAAAATAAATGCTGCAAATTCATCCAGTGAAATTACGCGGTCGGTGTGAATTTGCACATTAAGAATGGGTGAATCCAAAAACTATTTTTAAAGCACAAAATATTCTAACAAATTTTACACATCTGATGTGTAAAGCCTTCAGGATGTCAGTGGAACTTCCATATTATGGTCTCCTAATGTGTCTTCAACTGTGCTCAAGATCAAGGTCAGATTTTACTGAAACAGGATTCATTTGCTGTGGACACGACTGTGAGCCTGCTTAACTTCTCAGTAGATTTAAATTCTCATGGCTTTGTGCGATACAACCACTGAAAACAAAATGCACAGCTTTCTTTCTGTGTGTCACGCATGATGATCACCTGTGACTGTAATTCTAACTGACAAAATAACACATCAAACAAAACTGTATAACTGAACAAAATCATGATGCTCATTGTTCTATACAGTTTCTCTTTATGCTGCATGTACTGTGTCATAATGAAATGAAATCATCTAGAGATTTATGCCGTAACAAAAACCCCTCACAAAACATGAATTGTAAATATAATTAAATAAAAATATTGTCCTGTCAGCAACTAAAATAGCAGCCTGGAAATCTTATCCCTGTCGCTTCACTCTTAACTGAAATGGAAAAGTAAATGGAGCTGGATGCAAACCGGCCAATGCAGAGAAAATTTAGAGAAGCATGGGGTGTTCATTAGAGAGATTAGTGTTAGTATATTCCCAGTTAGCTAGCCCATAGGGGGTTTGCTTGCCAGCTACAAAGTCCTAGAAGCAAGCCTGGCAGCGACAACCTTGAAATACTGCTGGACACATATATGAGAAGTTATTTTCACTATCTGAACTGACTTTCACTTCAGTGGTCACTAGGACTGAAATGTATGAAAATATCACCTCCTTCCTTTGTACAATTCACCTTTTCTGTGTAGCTGTTCCTTTTGCTGAAAAAATAGCCTACATATAGCGAATTGGCATAGTGGCACGAGAAGAAATGCAAGGAGGGAAGGAATAAACGAGCAAAGGCAGACTTAAAACATTGGACGGATATTTTCATTTCTCATTTGGCCAGAGCTTTGTTTAAATGGATTTGCATCCCTGGTGTGACATGCAAATTATTTAATGAATGACCACAGAAGCAAAAACTAAACTCCCACCAACTGCTGCATCAGACAGCTGGTATGATGCCGAGTAAGGCCTCTCTTGAGATGGTTCAAAACAGTTATGACAAAGGGGCGGTTTGTGTGCCTGTAGCAGCGATGTGTCCTTCTGCTGTTTTGTGTTTGCACAGCACCTTATATTGTAGCCATAAAATAATGCAGAGGCTTGTCACAGTGTCATAGTGAGGTTAAAATGTCAGTCTTTTTATGGATAGTGTAACTCTACAGAAAGAATGTTTTCAGAACTCCGTAAAAAATATCCAGTCCATGAGCACAGCTTGTCAAACAGAGCAAGCTTAAATCATTTCAAATCAGCCTGTGAGCCCTGTCACACTCACTGTACTCTTACAGCTCTTACATCTCAATATCTCTGAACCATCATCTCCATCAGGCCCAGCTCCCATGGCCTTTTTTTAACGACCTCCATATCTCTGACACACCTCCTGGATTACAGCCGTGTGAAAAAGACAGACATGTATGGTGGTGATATTTGCACCCTGAATCCCTTGTGATCCAGCAGAGCTCTGGAGCCAAGCAGCTGTTGCACAAAAACACTGAATAAGAAGCAAAAAGAGGCAAGCAGCTGCCATGCTTAGCCTCTTTTTAAACTAGTCGGCCACACGGATAAAAGCAAAAGTGTGTACTCACCAAATGGAAGTTCCATACTTGAACTGACTTGTGAGTTTACATTGACCATGTCGTCCTCTCCTTCCTCCCGAGCATATGTTTTAAATCCACTATTTTCTCCCCTCACCATAAGGTGTAAAATGTGGAAGTCTGGCGCAGGGTGCTGTAGTGCGAGAAGGGTGTTGTTGGTGCAAGGTAAGGCCGGTGTTGCTGCTGTTATCTTATTGATTTTCCTAATCTGGGCAAATGTGGGTGGGGAGGTTAAACAGTAACCAGGCTCGTATGGACACCAATCTATATAGCAGCTGTAGCTATGGCAACATGATGATAGAAACTCAAATAGACATAAAGTTATTGTGCTCTTTTCCCTCTTTCTCATCACCCAACAGCCATTTCTCAGTCGAAGATGAAAATTGTGTAAGAATAAGAGTTTATGTAAAATAGAATGAAAGAAAGAGGGTGGGGAGGGACATAAAAGACAGAGGAGTGGAGAATGTACTGAGGGTGGCAGCAAGCATACTGTATGACGAGTGACATCATCAGTTTTGTTTTGACTGAGGAGAAAACATTACTGCTTAGCCGTTATATACCTGGGGCCTGAACTCTCTGCGGATGCCAAAACATCCTCCCAGCAGAGATGGAAGCCCACCTTCATTTCATTGGAGAATGAGTTTAAATCAAATATATCGTTTGATTTAATTTCTTTGGCCTATAAGCTGTTGAGATGTCTGCCTTCTTTGAATGTAATGAAGCTAGTTGGCTCTTTGTCCTGTGCAGAAAAATACTCAGTTATGACACAGGTATTCTAAAACTACATTCACCAACCAAAAGAAGGTGCTCAGCATGATAAATGTGGCAATCATAAGGTCAGTGTGTGGCTCCTTCGCTCTACATTTGGGAAGTTCAACATTATTTTTCACCCCAATGCTTAAAGGTAAAGAATATGTGTGTCTGTCTGAGGGGATTATAGTGTAAAAGTGTAAAATCACTTTTAATGGCTAGCAAGAGTTGAAAATCATAATACAGCTATCAATTTACAATGTTTACATCCTGTTACAGTGTCACAAGCCCTCCTCTGGCTTTCTTCTGCTAAGTGAGACGGTTGGCGTGTAAACATGGATGCCATCTCCTCACCGGAGCTTTAAAGTTTGCAAGCTTCACGCTTCAGTTGGTTGGCAGGTACGGCTTGGTAGACAGAGATTAATTCCCAAATGAAATTGCTCACAAAATGTTATGTTTTCATCCTTGAGCTAACTGGGACACACACCAAACAATCTAAATGGATAAAAAGAGACAAAATCTGTACATTTGATTTGGAAACAAGCCGTCCTTTACGATAATTCTATATCGTGCTGGCACATTTCAGCTGCATGCAAACAGACATTTTTGCTTCCATAGGGAAATTTGTCATATTTTCTTTGGGCACCTTCAAAAATATGTATTAATTCTTTCTAGTTGCTTAGTTTAAGACTGGCTGAAGATTGCAAAATCCACTCTCTGGCACCTCTAAAGCTCATTAACTAACACACTGATACTGCTTGTTAAGTTAAAATCGCCTAAAATGTAAAAAACAGTAAGTGTAACAGCATCTAAAGAAAAACCAGATTAAATATAATGTGTTAATTTAATAGGATTAGCTTTACAAGGAAAAGGATTTTGATGTTGGTTTCTTCCGAGTTCAGTTTCTCTTGCTAATCGTCTGCAGGGATGAGGCGGTGTGGATATTCTCATGAAAATTTCATCCAGCGAGGATAACGGTGTTTTCCAAACATCTAACTGTTTGTATCAGTGGAAACAGATTGATTGAAATTCTGAAAACAGTGTATGCAATTACCTGTAAAACCACACCTGTACAAAAATGTAGAGTAAGGAGAAACACCTTGCACAAAGAAAGAAAATTACACCCACTCTCCATTTCTGAATAGAGCTGCTAAATAAACAATCATTACAGTCAACAAAGTGCTGATCTCAGCTGCTCTTTATACTTGTTTGTGAGGGACTTTGTTTGCTTGGGAGAGACTGGTTTCTGTATCAAATGTTTTACGTTTGTGTGTGTGTGTGTGTGTGTGTGTGTGTGTGTGTGTGTGTGTGTGTGTGTGTGTGTGTGTGTGTGTGTGTCCACAAATCAGTTGAGCTGGGAGGCACAGCTGATTCCCTCGTATTTTAGGCCATAAAAGCTGCATTAGGCTCGGGTTTATGACAGAAAAAGTCTCTGATGGGTAAATGCTGAGCTGTAATGAGGTGAAATGCAGGACAGAAAATTTCCTGCAGCTGCAGTGAATAAACACAAGTGGTGAACAGCGAATTACTTGTGCTGAATATACAGCCTCATCAGTTATTTATAACTTAATTAATGTTCGGTCAGGCAAACAGGCAATCATAAATGCATTGTCATTTACTGTGGGAACAGGTTCACAGTCTAGAAAGACAATCAAAGATGTATATCAGGGCTAAAATGAGCAACTTGTAGCATAAAACTGCTTTTTTTATTATTATTAAACAGGTTCTAACAGTGCAAAGCTCCTGAAAGTCAAAGGAAATAACAGTTTTAACATTATTTTGTAACTGGAATAGAAATTCAAGTGTTGCAGTAAATAAAGTATTTACAGTACAAATGGTAACAGTGGTAACTGGACACATGTGTCATTTATCCAGATTGTCTTGTTGTACAGCTTTTGTGAGTCACATTTGGAACTGTTGCGGATTCTTTTTTTCAGTTTACAAATTAAAACACTGTGTTGTGTTAATAGCTTCTTTCTTGTGTTAAAGTCTCCTGGGTTTTTTGTTCAGTGTGCACTGGTTTCTCCAGCAGGAGCCTCTGTAGCTGGATGGACAGAGAGAACATGGCTTTCCAGTCTTATACGGAGGTTCTCCTACCCAGTTTCCTCTGAAATACAAAGAAATATATTTAGCTAATTAAAAGGTGAGATTCTGAGTGTAATAGTTAAATGAGTATTTGCACCTGTGAGAGCAGGGTTTGGGTCTGTATTGGTTCTTTCTTTTTTACTTAGAACATGGACGAAAACAGCAACCGTCTATTTTCAGTTTTTGTTTTTGTTTGTTTGTTTGTTCTTTTTTTTGCCAACTTCATTAAGACATTTGTATATACAAGTAAAGCTCACTTTTTGTTCTTGAAATCTGCCTCTTGTGTCCTATTTGAACCTGGTTTGAACTAAAAACATTAAACTGATCCCATATGTGTGAAATAAAACAGATCATTTGGATTTAAAGCATTTTCAAGATCTAATAGTAGACTAAAACTGAAACTACAACCAACAATGATTAGCTTATTAGCATTTGCATAGAGGATACTTATTTTCTACTTTAAAAAATAGGCATCCTATGTGTCTCGGAGGAAGCCACAGTTTTGAGCTGCATCTTCAAACTTTTGGTGAAAAAGTGAATGAGCATATTTCCCAAACTTTACTTTATCAAGTAGTTGCAGACCAGCAGCGTTGCTTCCCTCCAGGTGCTGCCGAACACGTCCATGTTGGAGCACTTCCTGACAGCACATCCCACTCTGTTGGTGCTCGCCCACACCATCTGACACAAACCATAGACACATGTTTTCTCTTCATATGCACACAAGTCAAAGCACACACATTTACAGAGGTTAGCGCTAATTTGAAAACACAACTGTTAGGCTGCTTTAAACCCAGAAATATGCATTTTAACCCTCCAAAGCAAGAAAGTAGTGTTTAATAAAATAAAAGAGAAAAGGATCCGACCTTTTCCAGAAAGAATAGATTATAAATACTTGATTATAATCTAAATGATGAGTTTTTCAATAACTGAAGCCACATTTTTTATGGAACACATACACTGATGGTGCTATATTTACTGTTTCAAATGTGCCTAAAGAGCTGCACACACTTTACATTATTACATTATTATGATATACAACAGAACACAAGACATCTGATGGACGTGCATTGATTCTGTGTAAAATCAACAACCCTAAACAAAGAGTCCTGAGCATCACCATCATAGAGTCAGACTGAGAATAGATGAAGAGACAGAAAACACAGAAAAACTGTGAAAAGCTCTTCAAAGTGCCGAGAAAAACCCACCAGATAAGTGCTTAGAAAAGCTGTGTGCTATTGTTTCTATAGGTGAGCTGAAAAAATATTTATTTAATTCAGGCTTTCACTGTTTTCTGCATTTTGAAATTAATGAAATTGATGATAAATGTATTTTTTAATATCTTAACACTTAGTTTCACAGTATGTACAAACATATAAATATCTAATGGTTATTATACAGCATAGGGAAGAAAAACACATGTTTAATTTTATCTCACTCAAATGTACTAAAATGGAATCACTGAGTATATCATACCTGAGTGTAGTGAGAGCACACTGACCCACTGCATCTGTTTGGGTAGGAGAAGTGATGCCTCTCATCGTTCCAGGACCTGACCAGATCTGTGATGGACTGGTACCTTTTAAATTATGAATCAACATATCATACATATAGTGTTTGTTTTATTTTATTAATAAAAAAACAATTTATGATTATAATGAGCATTCAGTGTTTCCGCAGTTTGTTAGCTATGTACTACCTTCCTGAAGTGACTGACAGGTTTTGACCCACGTATTTCATGGCCTGTGTCGGACCGTGATCCCAAACACATCGTGAAGCCCATGAATCAGCTGACTTAGCAAGTCCCTCATCCCACAGCTGCATAAATAGCAGAAAAGGAGAACAACAGAGGAGCTGTCACTAACAACCAATCCCTAACATGACATGACATTTTTTCCTGTTCTGTATAAAACACCAAAGCCACACAAAGTCAAACACCCAAACTATGCAGGCAATGCTCCCAAGTCATGATCACATTATTATTGTTTTTCTCCATGGTTACTTTTATTGAAGGGCCAACAATAAAACAGTAATTTATCACTGTAACTGATTGCAGTGACTAGTGCCTGTAATGACTAATTCTGCTATTTTATATTGTTAGGTAGCACATGAAGTAAAAAGTAGCATAGCCCTCTGAAATACAATGAATAACTTCAAAAGAACATAAACAAAACTACAAAAATACCACAGAATTGTATTTAATGCAAAGTTATCAAGAAGATATTGTTTTGTCTTGAGCACTGTAGAGTATTTTTTTTAAGTTATTTGTTTTCTTGTCATATTTTATGTATTCTAGACTCTGACTGATTAATCAGTTGGTTGATATTATAGCCGATATTGGCTTATCACCAGTTTATTGGATTCAGCTTACATGGATGGATTTGGGAATTCTGTAATTTCATAGTTTGTCCAGCAGAGGTCTCTGACTCCCCATTTTCAATTCGTTCAGCACTGTCTGCAGCACATGTAGCAGAGCTGGGGTCTTCACTATAAGCTGCCTGCTAGTTTGTATAATGAACTGCTGGAGGTAACACCTCACTATTTAACCTTTTTAGTGCATTTCATACAAACAAACTGTCTATGTGTGTCCATATATATACAAGTGCCTCACCATGTACTCCATATTAGCAGCAGGAGGAAAGACCTGAGAGCGGACTCGGTTATGGTAATCCAGCAGGGCATTCATCTCTCTGGGTGAAATTGCTGGTTTACGTCTGCTGCGATAAGTATTGACGCCTCCAGGCATCATCCACAGGGTGGCAGCCAGCATAAGCTGAACACAAGCAGTCATCTGAGGCCTGTGGAGGAGGAGGCAGCAGCTCTGAGGAGCAGAGCAGATTACATGATAGTCAAATTTACAAGTAAAAAACACAGTCAAATCCCAGGCATATGGTAATTTAATAAGTTGTGTGCTGAATTTGGTTAATTAAACCAGATAAGAGGCAAAAGAGTGTCTCATCAACATATTTGTAAAGGTGACCCTTTTTTTGCAACTATTCATAAAAGGAAAAGGAGCCAGTTTAACTCTCTGGGTTGAGCACGTGACCTTCTGCTGCAGAGATAAATACATCAGCCTGGGTTTGAGTCTGACCTCAGGGCCTTTGCTGTGTGTCTTCCCCCACTTTCTCCACACTTTACTGTCTCATGTTTCACTGTGTGCTCTCTGACAAAAGTGAAAAAAGCCCCAAAAGGTTTTGAGGTCACTTTGCAATGTGTTTTATTTCTATTACCTATTATTATTATACTTATTATTATTATTATTTAATAACAAAATTTGAGAAATATCATAAATCATATGGATTTTATAACAAGTCCATATCAGGTTAGCAATCACACAATTAACCTTAACAACTACTTGAAGGACAAACGAAGTATAAAGTTGGTGTAAGAAGAAAAATTTGTTAAATAACAAGAATGTCAATACATTTCAGTATACCTCAATTTAATGCATTTTCCCAGTCAGAAAATATCATTTTACCCATCCACTACTTGTTTTTGTTTTGTTCTTAGTTTTGGTGGTCTTCAAAAAAACACACAGCAAGGTATTGATAAAAACTATTAGAACAGGTCAGAAACCATGATTGCTGAAAGATTAAACGTTCAATTAATTTAAACACTTCATTATCACATGTTCATTTTCTTTGCAGTCTTCAATCATGCCTTGTACACAGTGCGTGGAATAAGCTGAGCCTCGTACCTGCATCAGTGGATCCTTTCACAGTCAGACAAGCTGCAGAGGAGCTCCTCACTTCAGAGTGCGCGTTTGCAAACAAGCCCGTTTGTCATGTGTGGCAGGCAGTTTTAACTGAAACACAAACCCTCCTGTATGCTGACTTCTTCTTCTTCTTTCCTGAAAATTTATTGTCTGTCTCTTTCGTTCTCCTTACTTCACAAACACAGGAAATTGCGTCTGAGAACATGAATCTCAATCATAAAATATTTTACCGACCGCCATCCTTTTTGACAGGGTCAGAACCACATCTGATTTAATTTATGAAAGGACTTTGGTGGACTTTACTTTATCAGCAGCAGCAAGTAAACATTTTCACAATGAATCATGCATTTTATATGTTTTTACTGTATATTATTGTACATTATTCTTAATTAATAATGCAAGCTTGGTTATATTATGTTGTTGCACATCTGACTTTTCAGTAATTTCTAAGTGTGGACAAGAGGAGTTAGAGTTGTGGTTTTAACACCTAATGATAAATACTGTTCCGAAATAATTATTACTGGAATCAATAACAGACATCTTTATATTAAATAAAAAAGGAATTCAGAATTTCAGAGCTTGAGGCTGGTTTACGAGAGATGTTTTAGTTTCCTTACCTCGCTGGATTTCTTCAATAAAAAATACAATAAAAAGCTGAATAAGCAGGATAATAGGAAGCTTGTAGGAGATGGGCAAAGAATGTGCATTTAAGAAAAAGGAGGGAGAAAGTGGCTGCAGACTCAGGGTTTATCTGCAGCTGTTGTTGGTTCAAGAGATTTTGAAGATGCACTGCATCACCTGGATCTACAGGTAATGGTGTCAGAGAGATGACACAGGGGAAAGCACAAAACTGGACTACAAAATTATGAAATCTTTACTAGATATCAATTTTGCCAGTGAAGTCATGACCATTTCATTGATCATGTCCAGACTGCATGCAGTGCAGCTGATATTTTTTAGAGCTCTCAGTGAATGTCCCCTTGTATTTATGCTTCTGCTCTGCATGCTGGATCTTCTCCATTGTGTCAAAAAACAGAGATCCTACTAGTTTAGGGATGAAGCTGCAAGGATGCACGTCTAGCAAGTAGGGCAGCGGAATCTGCTGGTTTTAAATGCATGCACTACAATATTTTTCCAGCACATTCCATACTTTATATCATTTCTGCTGAATGTTCAACTCTCGACCACTTAGGCATGAATAGGATGTTCTCTGCAGTGGTGACAGTCTTACCCTGAGAAAGCAATTCATGTTCCAAATTATATTTTTCTATGGAGATCAAGTGATTATTATAGCAGCTAACATAATAAAATACTTTATTTCATCTTGAAGTTTCATCTGGTCTTCAAGGTCATAATTTATCTTTGTTAGAATTTTTCATTTTAGGTTTTTCCTCCAGTGTGATTACCTGCCCTGTTTGGGTCACCCATGTCTTAATGTCCTGCCCACTCTTTGTTTCTCCCTTTTTCTGTGCCAGTATTTTGCTTCATCTGTGAGCCTTCAAGTGATTTTATTCTGTTCTGCACCATCTTACTGAGATATATTTGAGCGGGTTTCACAGAAATCCTGTTTACTGCACATTTTTATTATACTTTATGCACATGGCTCTGCTTTGTGCATTGGAATACTGTGTACATCTTTACTTGCTGTCACAGTCAGTAGTCATAGGTGCATTACTTAGCATTATTCTTGCCTAGATCATCTACCCCTGCATTTCCTATTTGCCTTGTTAGTACAGCAGAAGAGAAAGACTCAACATCAATGGCCACATTTTGTCTGAAGATTCCACTATGTCACCTGGCTGGTCAGGTAACATAGTGTAGCCTTCAAAGTCATGCTGCAGCATACGTCCATATAGGCTCCCAGACGTTGTGATTTGTGTGTGAAATGCACAGAAAGGCAAAAAAAAACCTTGAACGCACACAAGGTCAATGTCACATCGTGTTGTCGATCCTTTAAACTCAAGCACTTTTTCCACTTGCTTGTCTATAACTGGCAACTGTTTATTTTTTATATCTACTTTCTATCTACTTGCACTTTATCATATTAGTATTGTTCTTGATTTTTTGTTCAAATCTCTTTAGCATTCTGTCAGTGGAGCTGAATGAACAGATTAGCTTGAACTTAACGTACTGAATGCAAAGACCCAACTTTTAAAATTAGCATCAGCCACATGCATGACAGTTTTTGCACATAGTTGATATATAAGTCGTCACACATCAAAGAAGGGAGAATATATCCATCAAACCTGGCTGTTAAATATCAAAAAAGAAGGAAAGAAAAAGGTCAAGTAGCACAGGCTCAAAGTATATTTATTCAGTCATCTGGTGCTTCCCGCTGACAGAGGAGAAAGGTGAAAGTGTGGCTGTACTGCAGAGTATTTGCCAGCCTCAAAGGAAAGAAAGGTATTGTGATAAAATCTTTAAAGCTGAGCTACTATTCACTAACATTGTAGGAAACATCACATGGGGGCTGCAGCATAAACCAGATATATACAAATATAAAACCATAACACTTAAAATACATGCAGAGGCTGTTTGACATTAGAATAGTGTGTTTATAAAAGCAGGGATCAGGGTAACTATGAGAAAATGATAAGTGGTGAAAAATTGTTTTGCTTTTACAATTTTAGAAAAATCTCTATTAAAACAAGGTGGGTGTGATTTGCTAAAACTTTAGTTTGCATCTTTTCAGTTGATTAGTATTTAATTTAAACATTTTTAGCTCTTTTCAAATTTTTTAAACATATATTTATAGATATTTATATACTTTTTAATGGAACTTATTGGCTGTCATTTAATAACAATGAATACAAATATATCAGAAGTTTATTTTTTCCTAAATGCACAAATGAACTGCAGAAAGGAATTTAAACATGGTGCACCATGGGGTATTAGTTCTCAAGAGTCTGGAAATTTGAATGGTGAAACTTCACCAGGGGGGTCAGAAATAGGTCAAACCTTGGAGAGGATAAGTATCTGGCTGGACTAGACCAGTTTTATTTTGGTTTTTGGAGTCCCTCTCTTACTGCCTGCAGCATGACATCATCTGGTTCGATGCACTGCAGGACAGTTACATGCAAACTTCCCTGTGACATTGCAGATCAATCTGAAAGGAGATGAGAAGAACTCAGTGACCTCTATATTTACCTCAAGAGAAGCAGAAAACACACCTGTGCAGTGATGATTACTGCAGGAGATTTTTTTTTTAGTTTTCCATCTTGTTCTTTACATTTGCTTACGTCTTTATCACTTGAGTAAGGCCCTCAAAAGTTTAGTTTCATCAAATGTTTTGTTTTGCAAAAAGATTCCTTTTTTCAATCTAACTATAGAAATCTGAGGTGTGATTCAATCAGGTCTTGAGCTGTCTGAAATGTAATCTGAAACCATTTAATCTGGATGGGTTTTTTTTTTTTTTTTGCCTCCTGACAGAGTTTGTAGTTTGGCAGCAATCCTTGAAGAACAATCAGCCAAACCGGAGGCATGCTTGGAAAATTGCTTTTTAGAGAGGCTTGTTTGCCAAGTCAGAGTGCACTGGGGACAAACTTTGTCCTTCAAGGGGAGATTTATTTTATTCCAGTATAATCACAATCAATCAGCAGGAGCAGGATTCAGTTTTACAAACATCAGCACCAGCTCTCATCAACACTTCCATTAATTACCTTAAATTGTATGTGTAGACAGTGAAAATATATGTATATGATTTGCATTTATATCTATTTTTTTTAGTTAGTATTATTAAATACATTTTTTAAACTGTTAATTACAAAGTATGAATATATTGTGTTGCATGTAATAACAGAAAAACTGGGAGAAATAAATTAAATTTGACCCAGAAACAGAACTCTTTTAGCAACTTTTCCAGTAGATAAATAATGTAGATTGCATCACAATGATGTCAGTTTAATGAGGAAGACATACCACATGTGGAAATAAGGGGAATTTGACCAGATGCTGTCAAAGAGGTCTCTTTTAAGGTTCAGGGAGACAGGATCACATTTTTTGAGAAATATACAGAAGATCTTTCTTCCGTTCTTTCTTTGTTTTTTCTTGGATCATCTAAGTGAGTTCAGTGAATTCATTGTACTGAAATGGCCTCAACAGTCCCAAATCCAACAGGTAGACGTGGAGATTCACAATATGGAGCTGCAGCCGACATACCGGCAGGAACTGTGTGATGCTCATCTCAGAAGGAACCAAAATCTCTGAAGCACCCCCTAGGGTAGCTGTTGCTCAGGAGTAGAGCAGGTTGCCTGATGTGCAGATGTGTATAGAGGTGTTCCTTTTTTGTTTTCTTTTTTTTTCCCTGTCCCGTTTGGATCTTTAGCCATCAGAATTGTTGTTTTAAAGCCAAAAAAGATGCCTGGCAGGTTTACTTTACCAAGTGGATCATCATGGCCTTGCCTGGCTGGTCTTGGTTTTAGGACTGTGGTTTAATTGTTTTCCTCCATTTATTATGTTATTTTGGATTAATATGTATATCTACGAAAACATATGTCAGATACAAAGAAAGTGAAAGGAAAGTTAAGAAGAAAGTAGCACATCACCCTGTACGGTGGGGGCGCTATCCATTTGAATTTACCGTTTGTAGTCTGCCGTTAAAAACACAAAGAAGAACAATAAAATCTCATTGGTTGACCTGCAGTGACGTCAAAGCAACGTACCCCTCCCCGCCGGTGTAGAGCAACGGTCATAGCGTCAACATGGCGTCGTTGGATGTCATTGTGGATAAGTTGGTGGTACTGTGGAGGATACCGGCCGTCCGACAGAAGTTCCCCTGGAGTTTTTTGCTCATCTCGGTCGTGGGGTCCGTCCTGAAAGAGCTGGAGTTCGTTCCGCAGACGTATTTCAGCAGCAGCAAAAACGCCCTGAACGTGTAAGTATGACGACGCGATTGATTAGCTAACACAACCGATTCATTCAAGCTCGTGGGCACACCTGGCGTTCACTTTAAGGTGACTTAAAAGCACCTTTATAATTTTCTTTTTTTTAATGTTTTAATGAATTTGGCAAGACTGGAGAGATGTAGGTCAAGGGTGAACTGTTCAACTGTCGGGCTAATGAAGTCCTATTTGTTGAACACAACTCAAAACAAACAAAAACTGCTTGGCTTACCTGGATTTTGTAGGAGCAGAAACTGGCAATTGTTATTATTTGTGTCCTGCTATTTATATTTTTGTTCCATGCACAGCTAGTGTGGAGCATCCACAGTTTCGTTGTACATGTACAATGACAATAAAAAGCTATTATATTCTATTCTAAAAAGAAATCTGTACATATGTACCAGTATATGTGCTGGTGTTACAGATGGTTAGAAACAGAAGTAAAAACCTGGAGTATACAGAATGTTTATGCATAAACATTCTGTATTGGCCCAGGAGTATGAAATATACATTCTGTGTACATATGAGATTAACTTTATCTTGAAGTGGTAAATTGTTTCATCAGACTGCTCTGTTTGTCTTGCAGGTATTTTGTTAAAGTGTCCTGGGGCTGGACGCTGCTGCTGCTAACCCCCTTCCTCCTCCTCTCCAATGCCTCCTTCAACAGGAGTGTCTCCTTTCTCGCCCGGCGGCTGCTTTCTCTGGTGGTGGCAACAGCTGTCTGGTACGTCTGCACAGAGACCTTCTTCTACATCGAGGATGTGACCGGTTCTTGTTATGGAAACAGCTTGGTAAAGGTTGATTACAAGGAGTTCACATCGAAAGCTGTCTGCAGGCGGGCTGGATTTCACTGGGTTGGCTATGACATCTCAGGACACTCCTTCATTTTGGCGTACTCCACCCTCTTCATCATGGAGGAAATTGCCCCGATGAGCTCTCTCAATACCACCAGCTTGTCTGGACTTCCCAGGAAGGTCTTGAGCCTGCTGTATATAGCCTTGAATCTTATCATGATCATTTGGGTGTGGATGTTCACGTGCACCTCTGTTTATTTCCATGACCCATCTCACAAGTTGTTAGGAACCATATGCGCCCTGCTGGGGTGGTATTTAACATATCGGGTTTGGTATGTAAAGCCAATGTCACCAGGACTTCCCCCTCAGCGCCACCCAAAAGAACAGAAGCCGCATGCCTAAGCTAAACACTCAAGTAAAATCATCCTCAAAATAACACACTACATTTGACGCTATCTGCATCCAGGTCCAAGCCAGCAACTCTACTTGAAGCTATTTTAAGTAATTCCCCTCTTCATAGGCTGGCCACCTTGTACACAATGACTTACTTGCAATTCTTCATCTGTTTGGCAGCTGCTGATCCCAAAATGACTTGTAATCTGAGATAAAAGCACAGAGCTGCTCTGCTGCCCAGCTTCAGTCCTCTCACCTTCAGCCTCAAGGTTCGCTATTATTTGCCTGACTTATAGTGCGTTATTCCAAACTGAGTATTTGCAGTTTTTAGATATGTATGGGAACAGTTGAGAATGTTTACAGCTCCAGTTGTATAGCACTGATGATGTGTGTTTTTTGCAAACCAATGTACAGTAAATGTTCATTGTTATTTATTTAGAAAGCTTTGAACAAGTCATTGTAATCCAGTGAAGCTGCATTTCATCCTACGTATAATATTTGAAATCTGTTTTTTTTGATTGTGAATGATTTGGGGTCAAAGTAACTGTGTGTCAACATTATGTGTAGTTTAAGTTTGTTCAGGGATGTAGAATGTGGTTAGGAATAAGAATTTTAATATATTTAATTAAGAAATATTATTAAGGTTGGAAATATTCAGTATTGAGCTTTAACTAACATTTATTTTCATCATTAATTGATATAAAGAGGGGGTTTTTCCTGTTAATTATTTCATGAAAAAAAAATGCCTAAACTGTTTAAAGGAAACTATTTTTCCCTACAGCAAAGATATAATTTAAAAACATGGAGAAAAGCAGCTTTATGCTTATGTTGCCATCAGCTTTTGAAACACTATCAATTTTTATTTTAACTGGTCTTTAAAAGACAAATCAGACAAGATTAATATTCCTCTGTGCCATAAGTTTCTGAACAGAAGCTATTAAAAATGCTGAACAGTGTAGTTTACTGGTGCTGGATTGCTTTTTAGGATTCAGCTTCAGATTTTCCTTTTCCATAAAGTTTATAGTTAGAGTTGGGTGACCCTGAATCATCCCTTAGTTATGCTGCTAGACGACTTCCCATGATCCACTGAGTACTCTCCACTTTACACGTATTTATTGGTCACTGCTGCATGTCATTAACTTCTGTAGTTTGTGTTTGGACCTGCTTGCTGGTCGTGATCTCTCTGTATTCTCCCTGTCTTGCCCTACTTAACCCTCAAACCCTAACTGGCCTAGGTCAGCCCTCTCTTCCTTTTTAAAAGGGAGTTCTTCCTCCTCGTTGTCACTAAGTGCTTGTAGGGGATCATCTGATGGTCCTTAGCTCACACTATGAAGCACCTTGATCTGTGTGATTTGGCCTTATATGAATAAATCAGAATTCCCACTTACACAATCTTGCTTCCTTAAACACTCACCAGTACATCTCTGGTAAAAACCACAGCATAAATTTCACTTTAAAAGCTGAACTTTTATATTTTTTGATTTATACAGGAAGTAGGAGCCAGAAGATTTGTGTAAAAAGAGTGACTTTTTTGAGCTATGAGGAAAAGTATAGAATGACACCAGTCATATTTTGTTAAAGTTCTGTTAAGCTTACAAATATGTAAATCACAGAAGAATGTTTCAGTTTTCTACTGTTGGGATTTATGTATCAAATATAAAAAAAATCGACTTTCTCCTCCGTGCAGGAAGCTCTGAGTTTTTGTCCAAATAAACCAACAAAAAAAAGTTCCATTAATTATTTTCATTATTTATTGGTCATTGATGGCAACTGAATAAATTAAGGCTTATGAACAAACATCATAAAAAGCACCATAAATAAATGCATATATAGAAATATAAAAAATAAAAAGTAAAAAATAAAAAAAATACTATAGTGAAATATAATGGCCACAAATCACAACTGGGATTCTTTCGACTTGAAATCTTTGTTGGATCCAAGAAGTACAGATCCGACCCCTCGGGTAGTGCGATTCAGTCAGAGGAAGCAGCGGAATCGTAACAGCTGTGCTTGCAATAATCAAAATGTACCAAGCGTTTACAGTGATTGGCTGGTTATGACGTTTCTTGGCATTTTCGCCCACAGTGTCAATTATTGAACCGTTTTAGCATGAAAATCTCAACATAAATGAGAACACAGTTAAGCTAATTATTTGATTTATTTGTAACTGGACACATATCTCCTCTTTTGCTTGCTTTCAAACTTTGGAAATCTCATTTACCTCCCTTCTGAACATCTTGAAATCAAGTACTTTAATGTCTACTTTAATGTGTATCTCAAATGTCTTCTTTTCAGACAAAAAGGATTTATTGATCTCACTGGCCGCCCTGCACTCTCCATATCAAAAATTAAACTGGGTACACTTTGGTTTTCTTAATAAAAAAACAGATTCTGCTACAAGACATGAAACAGCAACAAACTTATATTAAAGGAGTACTGATCATTGTCTTTGGTTCAGCCTTTTCTGTTGCAGTTAGATGCTAATCACCACCTGCACAGGTGAGTTTGTGTGACAGTAGAAAACTCTCCATGACCTCTGTTATTTGAGCAGCAGTTATAATGAGAGAAAGAGTCGCTGCACTGTGAGTTCTTACTGCAAGAATGTCGGTAATAACCAGCCAAGAAAAAGCAAAAGCAGCTTACAACTCCAGCCAGCACCTCACAACAATGAGTTAAACCCAAAGAGCGCACATGATAACATGGTTTTTTTTTAAAAAGCACAGACATCTGGTAAAGAAACACAAAGTGGTTCCCGTCAAGGGTTGACTTAATGTGGAGTAAGAAAAATAAACTGCATTAAGAAACAACGAGACGGCTGGGAAGGCTCTCTGTTTCTCACCATCATGCTCCTTAAGCCTTCAGATGAGTCAGCTTTTTCCTTCCCTCGTTCCCGTTGTTTAACCTTTAAGCTCATTAAAAATTAAGCATGGTAAAATAAATGCGACCGTGTGTAATTAAAAATATCTATCTGTTAAAAACAATCTTGCATCTGTCAGGAGGAAGTCAGCAGAGACAAACAAACAGCAGTGAATTCCAGTGCGTTTTTTCTTGCTCAGTATTGCTGAGGGACCGTCTCAGACGCGGTGCAGTGCAGGTGATTCAAAGGTTACAGTTACCAACTGAATATTTAGAAATCTGTGGCTTAGTCATGTCATAAATTCTGCCTCTGGGCCACAAAAAAACCCCTCAGTGTACACAATATGAAAGTAACCCATGCAATGAAACATACATCCTAACCCTAAGTCATCACTATTGTGCCATAGATGCAGAATTTATTATTTTGCTATCAGTAGAGCCAAGTGTAACTTTTCAAACACCCAGATTTTCCTCTGCTCAGCGACAAGATAGTGACAGTGGACCACTGTGTGCTGTGTGATCTGTGGTGCTCTAAATAAACTGACTCTGGACACACGTGTGCATGTCTCTGTGTGTTATTACATATTGGGTGTACAATAAGTTAAAGGAGCACTTTTATAGTTTGGGAGATTTTTCCACTTTATTTCTGAGGGTTAGATGAGAAGATGGGTACTGCTTTTATTGTGTGCATGATCATGAAGCTGCTACAGCTGCTTAGCTCAGCATTAAGACTGGAAACATTTGCATGAAATGACGGTCTTTTCAAAGACCCACACACTGTTTTGCACCTTTAGTTTCCCTAACATGCTTCTATCAGGAGCAAGGTTTAGTCCCCCAAAAGAAACACAAATAGACAAAAGCAGATTTCTTCTTCTGCTCTTGTTTTTAAACTTTCTTTTTTAACCTTTCCCCTTTGTGATTCGTTGTGACACTGGAAGATATTCATATCTTGTAATGTGACACACTTTATGTATGTTTGATACTCTACTTGAGATTAAAAAATAGGGCTAACAACCAGGTAAAGTGGAACCGACACAGCCTGACTGGACCATTCAAAGCATTTCCACTACAAACCAAACATTCACATTTTCACTTTGTCTTACTCACATCCACACCTATGGCCAATTTAGAAGCAAAAATTAACCCAACGTGAACATCTATGGAGCTGCTGAAAGAAAAACCCAGCACATAGTGAGTGCTCCCAGTCAACAGTGCAAACCACCACACCGCAATGTCATGCCACCCAAAGTGGAGTGGCAGTTTAATTCATTAGAAATGTGTTAAGTGATTTGCACCACTTAAGCACAATATTGACTGAAGCGCGCCTTCCATCATTATCCTAATTATCTTCTTAGTTTTAATATATCAGATTCTACTGTCCCCACGCCGGCATATTGCAAAATATAGCTAATGTGTTTGTGTTTAATCAAATTACACGTGGAGTGTGACAATTTCACTGAATTATCACAAGCTAAGTGTGATAATTTGATTAGACCTAGTATGTTAATAGTGAAGCATAATTATGTTTTTCATATTTAAATGAGACAAAGGCATTTACTGGTGTTGGCTTCTGTTTCATGCTGTTTAAGTGAAAATCACGTTCTATACCTAGCTGATGCTGGTATTCACATTTCTGTGACAGAGCGGCTGTTTTGCTTGTTTTCAGTGTTTAAACTAAGCTAATCACCCTCTTGGCCTGTAGCTTCATATTTAACACCTACACAAAGAGTAGTATCGATCTTCTCATCCACACCTCATCAATAAAGCCAATAAGCACATTTCCCAAAATGTCAAAGCATACCTTTAAAGTTTGCCTCCATCCTTTCATCATTACATGTGGCAGTTTCTGGCAGCACAGCACTTTTCAGAAAGTAATCGTCATGTACATGTCCCTGTGGTTTTACTGGTTATACCTCAGGTAGATGGAGGAGTGAGGAGCAGGTATGAGTAGTGACTATAATAGTGGCATGCGAAGGTCAGTTAACCCCTGTTGTTGTTGTTGTGTTTAAAGTTTTATCTGGGGGTTTTTTTCACTTTAAGATTTCAGTGTAGGTGGACCTGATGCATGCCTTCAACAAAAGTTAAATGAGGACTTGCATGCACAAGAGCTGCAAGTTTCCAGTAATTAAACTTTAACGAAGGCCTTGATTACCAGAAAATGTGCTGTTAAGAATTTCTTATTATGGAATGTTTTAATATTTCTTTGTTCACCCAGGTAAGTAATAGTGTTCTCTATATAGATTCATTATGTTTTCCTGCAGTCATAAAACATTACAGAAAAGTTTAAACATCACACAAATACACAGACATATAACACAACAAGTGGGCATTCACTACATGTATTTCTTTTTTAAATACCAGTAGGCAAAGTAGCCCATCCCGCCCAGTGAACCCATGAGAAAAGAGGCCCCGAAGAAGGACGGCGGCTTCTTTTTTACCATCCGGAAGGCGTTGGGTAGGACTGCCGACAGGAGGGTCGTGTGGATGTCACCCAAGACCTTTCGAAAAGCGTAGCGTTTTTGCACACGCACAAAAAAGGACTGCAGGTTGGGCCGGCTGCCGTCCTCCCAGTATTTCTTAGAAAGTCCCAAGAACTTGAGCCTGTGCAACAAGGCTCCGAGGCAGATGTCAGCTAGTGTAAATTCAGGTCCACAAAGCCACAACTCACACTTTTGGCCTGCGAAGCAAAGAATGCGATAACATCACTATAGAAAACGTCTGGGTTGTGCTTTGATATTCATCATTTGGACATACCTTGATACTCTAGTTTTCTTTTCTCCAGTTCAGCTTCCACTTGATCTAAAACCATGGCTAACTCCCCCAGAATTTTCTTCAGGTAGTTCACATTATCATGGTCCAAGATTTTTGCCTGTCAATTAAACAAGTAAAAAAGTAGCACGCATTAAACTGATGTTTTAATGTTAAATTCAAGTGATAAATTGTTATAAGTTGACATAAATCAAGCCTTTCCCAGCCCCCTTTTAGGCAAGTGTGGCTTCTTATTTAGCAGGACTCAATTTAAACTGTTTTAACTGCAGATGGTGTAATTGTTAAAGCAGCAGTAATTACTTTTTTGTAGTTTTGATAACACTGAAATTTTAGCTAGCAGGGAACATTCCCATAAAAATAACAAACCTTACATAAACTTTGTAATTCTGTCTTTAAGAAAACATTCATTTGAAGCACTATTTCAAATCCTAACAACGTTCAAAGAATGGTGTTAAGTTGCAAGTTATAAAATGTCCTTATACATATTTATGACAATAAAAAACAAAAACAGTATTCTGCATTATTCTGATTTGAGGACATCACTGGTGTCTGAGATGACGGGGTTTTTAAAATGCTCCTCGAATGCAATTTCTGAACAAAAGGTATTCTGAATGCAAAATTATGAGACTGTGTCACAGATGTTACTGGATAACATAAACTATATCATTTAAATCAGGTTTTATGATAGATTGACACATTGCAGTGAAATGATTTCTAATGCCACGAGGAAAAATATCAAATTTGGAGACTACACTAAAAGTGTTTCACATATTTTCAGGAAATAAAATGTGTCATTTTAACATTTAGCCTAAAATGCTGAAAACATACATTTTAAATTTGATATTTTGACATGCAGTGAGAAACAGCTAGTGCTAGCACTGCGACAGCAAAGCAAGAACTTTCCTGGTTCTTATATATGCTGATCAGCTGGAGCCGTTCTGTGTGCAGTTTGAATGTTCTTGCTGTACCTGCACAGGTTCCATTCGAGTACTGTGGCTTCCTCCCACAGTTCAGTGCAAATCACGTTAACTGGTGGCTTTAAAATGGCCATAGGTGTGGATGTGACAGTGTGTGGTTGTCCTACTCTGTTAACCAGTCTGACTATCTGCCTCAACCAAAGTTAAACAGGGAAAGCTCCACTCACTCCAAAAACAACATCAAAAGCAACATTTTCACTAAACATTTTTGGAATACTTTGCAGAGATTTATTCAGCCTTTAAAAACATTTTTTGGAAGAAAAGAAAAAACTTATAGAAAAATAAAAAACATCTCAGAACATTATTTCAGCCAAAAATATGTATCTAGTTAAATGCTAAAGCCAAACGCCTAAACTGCTTTTTATTGCTTACAAAAAATACAAATAACCTTAATATGAATTATTCTATGGGGGGCATGGAATCTGTTTAAAACTGTCATAATAATGTAAAGTAATTGCAGTGTACTTGTATTTACATAGAATTAGTCTTAAAAAACATTTAAAGCACTTTAACTATATGTCACATCCAGTAGCTCTAAAGATATTTCACTCAAAGCCACAAATAGGAAAACTAACGGCACTGAAGGAAAAGTCAGGATTTCTTCTCTGATCATAAATGACGCAATACCTGTCAGTTTAATAGAGACTTAAACTGTTTGTCCCCCCAAAAAAGCATTAAATACATAAAAATCATACTCGTTACATTCCCGTTCAGGGGTCTCAAATATATGTAATTCAAAATAAGTATATTTTTATTCAGGATTTAAAATTTTAAGGGTTTCACTCGATGAAGCTAATCTTACAGGGTGTTTCCTGTGTGATAACCTTCACTTTGTACCCATGAAGGATATTAATACATCAGTTTAAGATGCTAATTCAGGCAGCTGCCCTAAATAAGTATAAATGTATTACACATTTAGAGGATTTAATGGATTTTCTATGTGCTCTATAATTTCTTGAAGGGATAACAACAATTTAAAAATGTACAATACACTAAGCTATTAATTCTTACAATAAGTGAGAAATTTATTTAATTTTAATGCATCATTTAATGGATTAAAGGCCCTGAAACTTATGCAAATGAACTCCTATGAATTGCAGTATATGAATCACACCCTGAAAGTCATCTTAAGTCTTCACTTCTGAAGTGTATATTAATGAAATCTGTAGTTGTGAAGGACACTTAAAAGTTAAATGTTAACGTTAATGAAAACACGGGTTCACCATTAGCTTCTTCTGTTTGGAGAGGTACGGTTCTGTCAGCTGAGGCTCCTCATGGTCCAGCTTCATCAGCTCTGTCGCAGCGTTGGCCAGATGTCCTGAAGTTACACACAAACACAGTGCATGCATTCACATTAACTGTGTCCTCTGTTGTTCAGGAAGGGGAAAAAAACACTTTGAATAATATTTAGACACTGTGCTGTCTGCCTGGCATATTTTACTAAAAGCAAATACGCCAGAGTCCAGTGTGTTTAATCTCCAAGGGGATGTCTGACAATACAAAGCTTATTCCCATCTGAGCTCCATTCAGTCTCCCGAGGGCAGAGGAAGAAGCTTGTGTCATCAGCTGTTACACATATTGTTTTTATTTACGTCATCAAGGACATAAGATGTGTCCGTGGTGCACTATAATTTTTTATATTGCTAACGTACAGCACTGTGCAAAACACTTGAGCCACCTCTCATTTCTTTCATTGGGTAAATATAACACAGTATATAAGGCTAAAAAATAGTTTGCACAATTGAACCAAACCTCAATATTTGGTAGAATCATGTTCACAAAAGACTTCTATGGATTTTGGGTGCCTTTTAGTCTATTCTCTGTCGAGATGAGCCCAAACTGCTTAAATAATGTTGAGGTCTGGACTCTGAGGAGGCCAGAACATGACTGATAGTTTTCCACTGTGTGTTTTTCTATCCAGGTATGATATTACAACATTAACAGTCAGTCAGGCAGATAATATCTGCTCACATTCACATAACTTCTTTTGTTAGAGATACTATTTTTTTTGTTTTGTTTTCAAAGGAGCTTGCAAAAAAAAAAGCGTCTGGACTTCTTTAAGTTGCTTGAAGGCGTTTCACCTCTCATCCGAGAAGCTTCTTCAGTTCTGATTGTTTTGTTTTGTTCTTTAACTACTGCTGTGGACAGGAAGACAGGCGAGTCCAGGATTAAATTTGTTTTTGTTACCTAGCACAGTCCGGTATGGCTTTTACTGTACTACACTTTTAATAGAAGCTGTTTTCATTTTGTTTCTCTGGTCTGAATGGCATGAATCCACTCATCTGTGTTGTTTTTTTGTTACCCTTCTTTTTGCCATCTGGGTAACTAATGATGAGTCAAAGTAAAAGATTGATGTTTTGTCTTAGTGTTTAACCTACTTGATTTAGCTCTACTCAGGTAGTTTTATGATTTCCAACTCAAAGATCACTTGAATAATAAAAAAACATGCAGCTAAAACAAGTTTTTAAGGCATACCAGATATAAACCTTTAATTACAAAAGCATTTTTATGCATTTTGTGACCTAATTAAGGCAGTTTGGTAAACTAACAGAACAAACAGAGGCAGGTGTAGTTCAGCGCAGGCACCATTAATTCAATTCAATTTTATTTATGTAGCACAAATCACAACAGTTGCTTCAATGTACTTGATATTGCAAGGTAAAGTCCCTGCAATAACACGGTGATTGTATTATGTACTTGGACACTGAAGTTTATATTTTTAGCCAAATCCACATACAATACTAACAAGTGTAGTTAGTAATGACATTTAGTGTAACATTTGCCAAAAACAGTGTACAACTGTGCTCTGAGATTCTGTTTTTACAAAATAAAAGTCAAACCTTTGAAGTTTTACTTCTTCAGAGTTAAGCAGGAAGATGGAAAAATTCATACGATAGACTGACACATTACTGAGTTTGTTGTTTTTTGGGGAATTGTTAATAATAAAGATGAAGAACTTGGCCAGGATGCAGAATCTTTTAGTCTTCTAATATTTTGTCAGTCTTTACTTTAGCTGCAAACCTGTGACGCGGCCTATTTTTTGCATATTTTCCATGAGTCTGCTGGAATGATGATGACAAGATGAACCCAGAAAGATAAAAATGTTTGTGTCTGAACTGTCCCTTCAGTCTGAATCATAATCATCCAAACCAAAGTTTACCGCACAGAGAACACCGATGCGTTCAATGAAATACTCCTTAAAGTTGATTTTGCAGGTCCATCACAGACTGGTCAGGATTTCACTGGATGATTAATTCTCCTGCAGACTTTCTTTTATATCTCATCCAGCCTGTTGCTCTGATTTACATGACAAGGCCATTACCTGATGTGAAGAGCACCACAGTTCAGGCTGGGAGGTCTAATATCTGCCGTTAAAAACCTGGCATCACTACAAAGTGCTGTGTTAAGGGTTTTTGGTATTGAGTAGCATCAAATTACACAGTATGCTAATCACGCTGTGCACATAAAAACCTGGGATTTGTTTTACCAATGATGTGGAAAATGCTGCAAGGAAGATGAATTGCTTTGCATTCAAAATGCATGTGGTTTTCGTCGTAGGAGTCTCTTTGGTACCAGAGCTGAAGCTGAGTCACGCTGAGTGTGTGACAGTGTTCAATATAGCGAGTTAAAAGCACTGAAAAGTTTTTATATCTTTAAAAGAAGAAAGTAGTCGAGAAAAGATGACAAAACCAAAATAGCATCTACCTTTCATCCTGTCAATCCACAAGAAAACTTTCTTTACCTCAGGGATGAGCACTAGGGACAAACATGGGACACTTTTTTCACCAATGAGGGCCCAGTATACACTTCAGTGGGTACCCCTGTTTAACTCCTCATCAAAATCACTGCTGAAGTTCAAACTGAGCATCAGAATGGGGACAAAAGGTGTTTTAAGTGACTTTGAACATTGCATGGTTGTGCCAATGATCTACCTAAATATTCCCACGCAACCATCTCCGGTGTTTACGAAGACGACTTTGAGCTGATAGGAAGGCAAAAGAAACTCAAATAACCACTTGTTAACACCACGGTATGCATAAGACCACCTCTGAACACAGAATGTATCAAACTTTGAAGCAGATGGGCAGCAGCAGAAGAAGACCACACCTGGCCCTGCTCATGTGAGCCAAGAACAAGAATTTGAGGATACAATTCACATGGCTTCACCAGAATTGGACTGGCAAAATGTTTCCTGGACTTATGTGTTTTGATTTCTGCTGCAAGATTTGGACAATAGAGTAAAAATTTGGTGTAAACGTGAAAACACTGATCCATCTTGCCTTGTATTAACAGTTCAGGTTGCTGGTGGTGCAATGATGTGGGTGTTATTTTCTTGGTATACTGTGGGCTCTTTAGTACCAAATTTAAATACCAAGCCTTTCTGAGTATTGTTGCTGACCATATCCATCCATTCATAACCAGAGTATACACAGAGTGCAGTGGCTTCATGCATATTAAGTTAAGTTCATGAGTTCATAATAAGCAGAGATGGACAGTAACGCGTTACATGTAACACATGGAATGTGCAGAAAATAGGTTTAAATGTTAAACTAATTTCTTCAAGTCAGAGAATGGTGCATATAATTTCATTTTTTGCTTGATGCATAAAGTTAAAAAATTAAAACTGATAAAACAAGTTTAAAAAAAGAGACTTTTCCATTTGATAAATTTTTGTATGATGGATTATGCAGAAAAAGTAGAATTGGGCTGAAAGATCTATCGCTTTATCGCCTATTCAGGTTGTAAATTGTGTTTTTAAAAAGTAACTAATTAACTAAGTAATTTATTACTTTTGAAAATAAGTAATCAGTAAAGTAACAGGTTTACTTTTTTGGGGAAGTAATCAGTAATTAGTTACTGATTACTTTTTTCAAGTAACTTGAACAACACTGATAATAAGTGTAACTGTATTCCAGAGTGAGCAGATCTCAGTCCAATGGAGCACCTTTGAGATGTGACGGAGCAGGGGACTCACATCATGAATTTGCATTTATTTTAGGAACAATCATATGATCCCCTATGAGCAAGCACTTTGGCGACAGTGGGAAGGAAAAACTCCCCTCTTACAGGAACAAACCTTTGACAGAACCAGGCTCAGGGAGGGGCGGCCATCTGCTGCGACCAGTTGGGATGAGAGAATGTTTCTAGCACCTTGTTGAATGCTTACCACTTAAGGCTATCCCTAATTCTGTTGTTTGTTTTAAACTTCCATTGTTTTCATTCAAATTCTGTTGTGCTCATTCAAATTCCGTTGTTTTCATTCAAATTATGTTCTTTTCATTCTAATTCCATTGTTTTGATTCAAATTCTGGTCTGTTCATTCTAATTTCGTTGTTTTCATTCAAATTCTATTCATTTCATTCTAATTCCATTCTTTTCATTGAAATTCCGTTGTTTTCATTCTAATTCTACTCTTTTTATTCAAATTCTATTGTTTGTTTTAGAATTCTGTTGCTTTCATTCAAACTCTGTTTTATACATTCTAATTCCGTTGTTTTCATTCAAATTCTGTTGTTTGTTTTCAAATTCCGTTGTTTTCGTTCAAATTCTGTTGTTTTCATGCAAATTCTTTGGTTTTTGATCAAATTCTGTTCTTTTCATTCAAATTTTGTTTTCATTCAAATTCCGTTGTTTCCATTCTAATTCTGTTGTTTTCATGCAAACTCTTTTGTTTGTTCTCAAATTCCGTCGTTTTCATTCTAATTTCGTTCATTTCATTGAAATTCCGTTGTTTTCATTTAAATGCTGTTGTTTTAATTCTAATTCTACTCTTTTTATTCAAATTCTATTGTTCGTTGTAGAATTCTGTTGCTTTCATTCAAACTCTGTTCTGTACATTCTAACTCCGTTGTTTTCATTCAAATTCCATTGTTTGTTTTCAAATTCCGTTGTTTTCATTCTAATTCCGTTGTTTTTGTTCAAATTGTGTTGTTTTCATGCAAATTCTTTTGTTTTTGATCAAAATCTGTTGTTTTCATTCAAATTCCATTGTTTTCGTTCAAATTCCATTGTTTGTTCTCAAATTCTGTTGTTTTCGTTCAAATTCCGACATTTTCATTTTAATTCTGTTGTTTTCATTCTAATTCTGTTGTTTGTTTTAAACTTCCATTGTTTTCATTCAAATTCCGTTGTTTTCATTCAAATTCTGTTCTTTTCATTCAAATTCCATTGTTTTCATTCAAATTCCATTGTTTGTTCCCAAATTCCGTTGTTTTCATGCAAATTCCATTGTTTGTTCCAAAATTCCGTTGTTTTCATGCAAATTCTTTAGTTTTTGATCAAATTCTGTTCTTTTAATTCAAATTCTGTTGTTTTCATTCAAATTCCGACATTTTCATTTTAATTCTGTTGTTTTCATTCAAATTCCGTTGTTTTCATTCAAATTCTGTTCTTTTCATTCAAATTCCATTGTTTTCATTCAAATTCCATTGTTTTCATTCAAATTCCATTGTTTGTTCCCAAATTCCGTTGTTTTCATGCAAATTCTTTGGTTTTTGATCAAATTCTGTTCTTTTAATTCAAATTCTGTTGTTTTCATTCAAATTCCATTGTTTGTTCTCAAATTCTGTTGTTTTCATTGAAATTCTGTTGTTTTCATTCAAACTCTAGAAGGAAGCATTTTTGCTTTTATTGTGGAGCCTTTTTTTATAATTTGACCTTTTCACTCTGTATTAATTGATAAATGTAATATCTTAGAAATAACAAAAGGGACAAAAATATATCATTAACTCACCACACACACAGACACACACACCTGCAGACCCACATGTATCTATTCAGATATTAAACGTGTGTGAACATGCATTGTGAAATGGAGCAGAGCCCTCTGTCACATTAAATTAAACTGAGTCAGTGAACACTCTGATTCTATGGACACTGCGTGCCTTTGTGCTACACACACTCGAGTGGACTCAGTTGCTAAAATTTGCAAATCATCCTGTTTCTGGAAAGACCCTGAAGTCTTGCTCAGTTTTTCGTGAGGAGATCAGACAGTCTTCATATTGTACCTTTTTTGGGGAACAAAGGTTTGGTCGGTTAAAGCTATTTTGGCTTTTTCACATAACTGACCTGAATGGACAGAGAGCTGCGTCTGTCCTTTAGTCAAATTTGATAAATGTTTTCTTTTCAGATTAAAGTTACTGAAGTAATGGGATCATCTTGACAGATATTGGAAGAAAAGGAAGCTCCTAAGAAGAACTTGAATCTCCTTCGGGAAGCCTGAAGAACTGTTTCTGACGATTACTTCAAGACATTACACAAAAGCTTGCCTCAGAGAGGTCAGAGCATAATGAAGATAAAGATGGTTTTGACTTTCCGGTTATAGAGTTGTTTTTTACCTCAAACAACATCCTGTATTTCCATTTATTTTTGCACATTTCATTAAATCTGCACTTCTTTCCTGTTTGTTTTTGTTCGTTTATTTTAAATCTCTTTGTGAACTTTCAGGATGTAGCTTGAGATTTACCTCTTCTATAGTTCTGAATTAAACGCAGGTCAGTCTTTGTGATGTATGTTTGTCCTTTAAATAAGCGGCTACAGAAGCAGCAGAAGGTCAGCTGACGTAACACAGATGAAAACAGCTGATCTAGCTATCAACTGTCTTGTAAAGCAGCGGTCCCCAACCGTTTTTGCGCCACGGACCGGTTTATGCCCGACAATATTTTCACGGACCGGCCTTTAAGGTGTTGCAGATAAATACAACAAAATAAAACTAGTACCGGTACCGAAAAAAAAAAAGATTTATTCATAACACACGTGAAAAAACTCAGGAAAACCGAGTTAACGATCAAAACGATAACAAAATAATGCTGAAAACCAATAAAAACCCTGAAAACTACACATTTCACACCTGAGCCTCACCTCTCGCGGCCCAGTACCAAATGACTCACGGACCAGTACCGGTCCGAGGCCTGGGGGTTGGGGACTGCTGTTGTAAAGGTATTTACTTAATCTGTTAAAATTAACTGAATCAAAACTGATGTGAAAACAAAAAATAAAAAACTTACTTGAAAATTTGAAACAATGCTTCTTATTTCTTACATCTTAAATATTGGAGGAACCTGAACTTTTCTAACACTGAATAAATTTGTTATTCACAAGAAAATCAAATCTGCACTCACAAAGCAGGGAGGCAAGCTAACTGTCAAGAGCTATAGGAATGTTTATAGACATCTCAAAATACAATAAAAATGCATTTGATTAAAAGGGATCCTTTATTTCTTCTATTGACCTTACACTATGTTTGCAAAATAAACAACCCAAAAACCATTCTCTAAGTAACACAAGCTGTTTTGTAATTCCCAAAGATGCTAAAATACGAGCATTCGTGCCTCCGCAGTGCAGTGAGCTGGCTTCACTTACTACGTATTTCTGCTGTGGCGTACTTTGGGATCATAGAGTCAGTCGTGAGCTCTGGATGAAGGATGCAGCCATGTGTGTACGCATCCATGGGCAGACCATCCAGTAGCTGACGGTACTGCTGCACACGATCGTAGAGAGGCGAGTCTGCGTCAGGGATCAGCTGAGCCACTGTGTCTGTGTGAGTAAGACAAGAGCATGAAAAAGAGAAAACATTTTTACAGGAATACAAACTGGGCAAAATGTAGTGAATCATAATTACATGCTGCAGAGCATTATTCTGTGGACTTTTTCTTAATCTGTCCAAAACCCCCAAGGTCTCTAAGCAACCACACAAACCCAGAATAACACAGTTGTGCCAGATTCAGCTGTCAGACACACAACATGGTAACCTGGTAACAGGTGGAGGACTATAATAAACCACCCGTCACCCCCAAGTACATGTTTGTGCCAAATGTAAAGAAAATCCCTGAAAGTGTTCCTGACATACTGAGCTTTCAAAAATGATACAGATGTTAGGGCTGGAGGTGAGGTCACAGTGACCTTGATTACCAAAATCTAACCAGTTCATCCTTCAGGTGAAGGGAACAACAAGATCAACAACAATTTATGTTGAGTGAAAACACTAGACTATGGTATAACCCAAAGGTAGGCAACCCCGGGCCTCAAGTGACGGTGTCCTGCAGGTTTTAGATGTGTCCTTGGTCAAACACCGCTGATTTAAATGGCTAAATTACCTCCTCAACATGTCTTGAAGTTCTCCAGGCGCCTGGTAATGGACTAATCATTTGATTCAGGTGTGTAGACCCGGGGTGACATCTAAAACCTGCAGGACACCGGCCCTCGAACCCTGGAGTTGCCCACCCCTGGTATAACCACATGAGATTAAATTCCCGTTCCAGATCAACAAAAACACAAATTAAACATTAACACTGTAATTAGACTCCATAACTTTGTTACATCATCCGCCTACTGACTCAATCTGTTCTGCTTACCTGCCGTTACAAGAAAAAAGCTGCATTATTATTATTATTATTATTATTATTATGATCGTGAATTATTATAGACTTTCTTGCAGACAGTTGCAGAAAAGATGGATTTCACTCTCATCAAGTTTTCATCCAACAGCTTATTAAGGCTTTGTTGCTAAGAAAATATAAAAGATGGAGGTACCTTCTCCATCCAAGACAACTTGGAGATGCTTTAAGCCTACATACTTTTTAAAGGCATACAGGACTCTGCTTGCAAAAAGACCTTGGTTCCAGTTCCTGGTAACTATATTCTCTCGGTCGCTACTGTCAGGTCAAAATGAATAAAACATTAACTCCGTTTTATAAATTATGTTCACAGAATAAACATAAATGAAGGTAATCTGGAATAGACTCATGATTATATCCCGTGAGTATGTAGTTTTTCTCTTTTACACCTGTTTTTAAAACACTAAGTTAATGATGGCAAAAAAAACACCAACCTGGAGGATTAAAAAAAGAGCCCAGAGACTCCAAAATAACTTGTGACCCAAAGAGGAGTCGAGTTGTTTGGAGAGTTTTCTCTTTTAGTGACTTTAGCTCAGGCAGGTCCTCCTCACACAGCGACAGGGAAGCACGTGAGGCATGTTGATTTTGTTTCCTGTTAAAGACTGATTATCAACATGTGCCAAATATTTTGTTACCAGAATTTAAGAGTGGATTTTTTCTGCCTGCTATCATATTAAAATGTTTTATATTGTCTATCCTTATAGCTACTGTAAACATCTAAAATGGCCTGCAAACATAAGCTTTATTAAAACAAAATACTTTCATCACATTTTCAGGCTGTAAGTCCAGTTTATTCTAACTATGCTGCACAACGTGGGTTTGAAAAAATAATAAGATGAACTCTACAGTCTGTTTGCACCTTAACACACATAAAAACACTTCCAACTTTTACTACCTCAGAGAGATCCCGCTTTTACATTTTGCTGCCCTAATTCTCGTGTCTGACAGCGCAGCGCCTGGCTGGGAGCGATGGTGTTCAGCATAATGACCTGCTGCTGAGATTCGGTACTGAAAGTGCAGAACAGAGGGAGCTTTTATCTTTCTGCAGGGTCACAGCCAGCCACATGCAGGGAAGGCATCGCTGACAAGACAGAGATAATCAGATGGGTGCTTGACGATGAGGAGAAGCTGAAGGAGGGTGGAGCTGCACGTGGCTGAGCTCCAGAGAGCTGAGTAATCAGTCTCTGGACCTGCATGCTGACCTGGGCATGCCCTGCAGTGGTTCTCTGCAGGAAGTCTGCTGCAGCACTGGTGATGGAAAGATTAAATTAGCAGCAAACTGTCAAGCAACTTCCCGACTGAGTTCATACATGTTCACAATGAGCATGACAAATATATAAGAACAACTCGGGCGATGATTGACATCTTTTTGCAAACAGCTTTTGCCCTGCTGTGCCTCAACAACACTGTAAAACTGTTGCCACTGCTCCACACTGCATATGCCTCCCGTTTCTGAGAAATCTGCACTTTGCAGACCAGCTGCAGCCCACGTTGCCAGGTTTCATTAGGGATTTAAAGGCAGAGAAAAAGCATGCCTGTAACTCATCCCCTCAAATTGACTCCTGGATGAAAGCTTCTGGATAAAACATGCATCAGACTTGTTTGACATTCAGTAGACAAAATAAACAAAACCAAAAAATGCAACAATAACAGCTTAACTAAATTATTAGAGTATAACTGGAGACTGATGAATGATTTTATATCTCTATGACTAACTTGCTCCAAAACAAGTTATTAGCACACTATCAAAAGACTAAAATGAAGTTAGCTGAATGAGATCATCAGACCCTGGGGTCAGCTTATGCACTCTAGCCTTTTATTACTGAGCAAGCAGTGAACCAGATCTTCTGCTGTTGAATTCAAAGCTCTAGGCGCTGCCCTAGACATGTGAGCACTAACTAAGCAGGAAAGCCATGAAGTTTTTCAGTTACAGACCTATGTCCCCAGGCATTTTCTGATCTGAGGCTCCCAGTTTGTTACATAATCTCTCAGCTGATAATCCTATAGAACGTGCCACCTACAGATACTACAGCACAACACAGATAACAGGATTCAGTGTATGCTTCTTAACATTTGCTTATTCTTTGAGCTGCATGTTTGCCAAGCCCGAATGTCTGTGTAGGCTCTCAGTCATCCAGGCCATGGCAGTCTTGAGAGCCTAAAAAGAAGGCAACTGTCCTTCTCTAGGTTTTTGAACACATTTAACCTCTTATCCAAGAGGGTCAGGACACCTTTTAAGGGTTTATTACCTGGGACTCTCTGCCACTTGTTTTAGAACTGAAGAAACTTTTTAGATGTCTTCAAAATGTCTTCAAACATGTAAAGAAATCCAGTTGCCTCCTTTTCAAGCTCAAGAGTCTGAATCTCAGTCATTACCTCACAGCGTACGTTCCTCCATACCCATCACAACTTCACAGCTACAGATGCCGCTTCTCTAAATATAGCTTTGATGGACTTTTTGTTTCAATCATTAAATTATGTCTCTTGTGTTTATATCTGTGTCTCGTTTGTGAGTGCCACAAATGTTCCCCAAGGGGTCACTCCAATTTTGTCTAATCTAATCAGCAAGGATCGTCTCAGTGACATTGGTGCAAAGACGTTGATGCAATGAGTTACAGTTTCACATTATAGTATGCACTGACACAGTCTGCACAAAGAAAACAGATGGCCTCCAATGGCTTCCAACAGTCTTTGTCACTCCAGCTTCACAAACTGGGCAAATGAGGCCTCAAATTTTCTATAGCTCTAGTCAGAGATATAAGAGAGAGATGAAGAAGAAGAATCCCCTGTGTTGCATATCCCGCCCCCTTATAGGGCCGATATACTTTAATTTCAAGTGAATTTTATTACATTTTCTTAAATCACAACATCAATTGCCCCAAGGTGCTTTCTATTGTACGTTAAAGACCCTACAATAATTCAGAAAAAAAACAACAACAATCAGACAACCCCCCTATGAGCAAGCAGGCGGTGACAGTAGGGAGGAAAAACTCCCTTTTAGCAGGAACAAACCTCCAGCTGAAGACTTCAGGGAGTATCAACCATCTGCCGCGACCGGTTGGGTTGTGTTTATAACAAACAAACAGCCTCTAGGAGTGAAAAATGAAGCCAACATACAAGTGCCAAAAGTTAAAGTTTCTAAAATGTCCACCTTAAGTTGACCCCAAATGCAAATTCTTCGTAATAGACTCTCATGTTAAAAGGCCTGACTTTACAGCATTTTAAAATATGTTTATAGCTTGATACAAAAAGCAGTTTTGGCCTCTATGAATAGTTTCGTAAAAGCTCTAAACTGGGTCAAATTTTTATACCAGATTCATCTTAGTACTGCAGTTAGTGGTGTGGCAGCACTGATTGAGATGCCACATGTGTAATCAATCTCTGTCTGCTAGGTTAAACTTCTGCTGGAATTTTTGCTGCCTTCAGTTTTTACACCCACTTAACCTGTACAGCTGGTAACTCACAGAGGTGGCTTACATCAGAATTACAAATACTCATCCTCATCTTTATTGGTGATTACAGATCACAAACCTTTGGCAGAGCACGAGGCGGCGGTTGAGATGAATTAGTCTGGTATAGGTGGACTAATGCAAAAACGAGGAGTGCAGCACACATGCAATGAGCCGGCTTTGAATACTACAGTACCAATTTTTATAGTCTAACTTGGTACAATTAGCTAGTAAACATAACGAATTTTACTGGTTAACAACTCTCTCTCTGGTGGACTCTTTAAAAAGTAGATCTCTGTAAAAGGGCCTCAAACACGCACTTGATGGCTACATAAATATGTCAAGATAAAATAGAGAGGCTAAAGCTACGTCCAGACAAATAGCATCTAGACCCATTAATGATCCATGAGGAAGATATGGAAATGAAAAGAACTTGGGGTTTTTTTTGCAGTGCAGCGTAAAGATGATTTTTCCTGCTATAGAAAGGATGCTTGTAAGTTAAGTGGGACCTATGCAGCTTCCTTATTCCTCTATTATATAGTTACTGTTATCATGGTGGATGCTCATATGGCCAGTTTTAAATAACAAGGTCTTTGTAAGTGATTATCACTGAGAGAAAAAGCATTTTTTCTACCCATAGCTCTGTGTGACGTCAGAGAGAGGGGATGTTTCTTCAAGCTTTAGCAGTGACTACAGAAGCCCAATCAACCTACTGCCAAAATCTTTTGTTTTTGTTTATGAAGGGAAGCCAATAAAAAGAAAGTTTTAAAGTGAGAGCAAAAGGAGCTAAAACAGTGTTTTTCAGACAGTAAGCAGGAGAACTGAACGGCCACAGCAAGCACCAGATTAATAATACATGATAAATAGGGATTATTTTGAACTATGAATTATGCAACGCTTCTCTAATGGAGCATGAATGAAAATAATGAAAATATGCAAATGGAAATGACTCTGCCATCTTTAAACAAGAGAAAAGAAAGACAGCATTGTCCTACCTCCCACAAAGGTTTTCTCCATGTAATCTATAATCTGGTTGTAGTCACTAATGATGGTGTCTCCATGGAGGAAGACGGGCACCTCCTCGCCCAGGTTCAGCCTCATGAACCAGGGCTCCTTGTGCTCCTGCAGTGGCAAGCTCACATCCCTCTCCTCACAGACAAGACCCTTCTCATTAATGACGAGCCGTACCTGAAATTACAAAGGACGTGATTAGTCCAAACACATCCCCTGTTTTTTTATTTAATCACAACATGTATGTCTGGAAATATATTCAGTGGGTGAACATTTGCAATTTGTTACTAGACTATGAAGACAAAATAAGAGGACATTTCATCCATTTTTGGTTTAAGAAAAAAAAACTGCACAACAAAAAAACTGCACAACAAAAAAAACAAATGTAAAATTAAACTCACTAAAAGCTTCCGCTCAGTTCATTACATTGCAAATTGCTGTACTGTAGAGAGAGCTGGTTGTTTGTGTGGTCTGCCAAGCTAATGAGATACACAGGGTGCTAGAGTTTGAGAAAAAAATCCAGGACAATCAGGATACATTACTAACAGCATGAAGGATAAGCCAAGGTCCATGGAGAGCTATTACTGGGAATAAGATTAATGAAAGAAGATGACACTTGAGGCATAAAGTGCTACATTTGGCGGAACGACAAAATGGGAATTTTGCTGAACACGGCCAGACATGGTGTAATGAAATAAACCTAAAGAATGTAGTAAAATAAGCATAGTAATTACAGCAGGACCAGTGGTTTTGGACACCAGGAACAAATCGATGCATGCAACTGAAATGTCAAAAAAAAGAAAAAAACTAAGCCTTTTATATCTCCATCAGCGTGGAAAAGAAACACTAAATCAGGGACTTCTATATAAAACCGCCAAATATTTCAGGTCCCTGTGTTATACTGCTGAGCTGTCCCTGGATGATACCCACAATAACACAGTCACCGTTGCATCGAGAGTTACATAATATTATTAGTCACTTCTTAGCAATGATGCCAAGTAGTTCAGCTGCTTGGGAAGCATAAAATTCACTCCTCTTACACTATACAATAAGTGAACTTCATCTGCAGCTTGCTGTTATTAGGGATGAAAAGCAGTTAGTACTGCAAAGACATGATGCTACGTAATACATCTAAGTAAACTTTTCTTTAAACATACGATGTACTATTTAAAAAGTCTAGTTGTGGCACTAATCAGATCTTAGTTATTAGCGTTTCCACCACCTTCTCTTATAATTTCATGTATCATCTTAGCGCCAGATATAATATTTTGCTAGAGGAATGCAGCATGAAATGACGCAGTGATTAATGCGAAACTGCTCTTCTGATGGCACCTGGGGCCCATAGAATCCTATGTTAAAATTTGACACTATTTTACACCCTCTAAAACAATGTTTATGCCTTCAACGCTGCTTAATGTTGCTTGAGAGGCACTGCAAGCTCACTTTCAGTCTTCAAAACTCACTTTCTGGTATTTTATTAGCCTGTCAGTTACTATTACCTTTGTGTCTGTGCACCACACCTGTACAGTTTATTGATGAAACCTGCTAACAAAGCTTGCTAGCTTTAGTTGACAGCGTAGCACTTCACCCTCTCTTACAGCTGACATCACAGCAGCTAACACTGAGGTTTAAAATTGCACCACCTAAATTCCATAAAGCGTGAATAAAGTAACAGGGACTACTTTTCCACAGTGTCCACAGCTGTCCGAGTGCCCATTCCCAACTGAGATTAATGCCAACCTCAGAAAAGTCAGAGTCAGGAACCAGGTGAGTGAAAAACATTAGCTAAAACATAGAAATAGCATTTTTACACAGTTTTAGCTTTTGTTCAGTTTCACTAAATGTGTGTGTCTGAAGTTTTTTGGGTTCTTGAATGTAGCGATAACCATGTAAAAACTGCCAGAGACAGGCTAATTATTTTATGTGCACCTTTACACTATGACTGCATATGATTTCTTGGTGAGCCTTTGCAGGTCCATTTAGCCATAGCATATCTTCCTTAAAATCTCAGTATTTAAATAGATAAGTCACTGGTTGGTAAGTCACAGATTTTTAGGTTTCTGTATTTTGTAGTGTGAAAAACTCCTCTTATACAAACAAAGTAGACAAATTAAGCAGTCTGGTACCCATTAATTCAGGAGACACAACAGCAGCTGTCTGGCTGAACATAGTGGACTACATTTAATCAAATTCCGGGTCTTACTATTGTTTCAGTCAATCCCTCCCTCAAGAGAGAGTGATATTATACCCCTCTCGTCAAAAAAAGTGACAGGTTACTTCCGGAGCTCATTAATTATTCATGAGCTCCGGAAGTCCGGAAGTAGGAAGTAATTAAATTATCCCCTAATTAAATTAGCCCCTAATTAAATTAGCTCCGGAAGTCCGGAAGTAGGAAGTAATTAAATTATCCCCTAATTAAATTAGCCCCTAATTAAATTAGCTCCGGAAGTCCGGAAGTAGGAAGTAATTAAATAATAAAAATATGATATTCATAAAAATATAATTGATTATTTAGAAAGTTTTTTATATATCAAATTAGCATTCTTTTATTTCTTTAAGCAATTAAAAAATTTATTTATTTTTTTATGCTCAAAAAACGCCATCTGGTGGTGGGTCAGTGTGTGCGCGCGCCCGCGCGCGCCCGAGGCTGTGTGTCTGGGCGCGCGGGGGCGCGCCCGTGTCTCCGGACCGTGCTCTCTCGGGCTCTGTGCTCATGTGTTTAAAAATGTATTAAACCATATTAAAATTGTTTAGTTAAACTTGTGCTTTTGTAACGTTCAGTATGGCCACAAACACATGCTGCATGCCTTGGGGGAAAACTTTATTTAGATTTATATGCATTTGTAGATTTAGAATAAAACTCATACTCAGAAAAAACAACTCGCGATCCCCGCAGCCCCCTTAACCTAATCCTTAGATACATAAGCAGGGAAAACTCCTTAAAAAACCCTCCGCTATTTCTCCAAAACCCTACAATAACTTGTTAGGGTACCCCCTCTATTCCCAAAACCTTATATTCGATAACAGGGAAAATCCTGAAAAAATCCTTAGTCTTTTTTCTCAAATTCAGCGCCCCGCGGCTCCCTTCATGCTCAGCCAAACAAAGCCAAAACTCCTTTTAAAAATTTCTCCGCGATTTCTCCAAAACCCCTAGAATAACTTGTTAGCTACCCCTCTATTCCCCCCAAAAAAAGCGCTATAATCCAAAAACATTGGGAAAGCTCCTTACTCTTTTTTCTTCAAAAACTTGCCTCTTGCTAGCTACCTCTAAAATTCTACGCAGAGTCTAAGTTCTACCTCGCTCTTAATCGCACCGACCCGCAACAGCTTCCAGAGCACAATTTTTTCCTGCTTGTTCGCTCCCCGCTCTGCTCCCGAATGCGCTGCTTACCTCGTTTGAAAATTCCCCCCTTAGACCAACTCCGCCTCACTGCGCCCCGCTGCCAATCACATAACCCTTGCACCGCTCCCTTCGCACCCCGGTTAGCCAATCCACTCCAGGTCTGATTTTACGATCTCCCGCTGATGTTAAGACTATCTTCGAACCCCCAGAAGACCCCTGCCTTCAGCCATATCAACAACTGGAACCGCTCAGACTGCTTGCGACTTCGCATAGGGAGCGGCCGATTTCAACAGCAACTTGCGTCTCTTTCCTTATCCGCATATCATTCGGTAAGTGTTAATCTTGCTCTCTAACTACATTTTTGCATTTTCCTTTTTACCATTCTGTCAATCCTTTCATTTAAATAAATAAATAAATATCACAATGGTTTGTAACAGGTACAATACACCATCCATCCATCCATTCGCCTCCACTTATCCTTTTCTCAGGCTCGCGCAGTGCGCTGGAGCCTATCCCACGTGCAATACACTTTAAAATATATATAAGCTCCACTTTTAACCCCCGTAAAAGTTTATACATTACATGTCTACATCACCTATCATGGCCTCATCGGGTATCTCATATCATCTTGTTATTGTTATGTTATGCTCCTTTGATATTTTGCTAGTTTGCGTGTTTTAAAACTCTTTTTGTTTTTCTTTATATTTTTAGACCCAGATGTGTTAACCTGATCCCTGCGAAACACCAGCTCTGCGTGGATTTTGACCGCGAGTGACCGGATGTTGTTTCCGGCCTGAGGTTGCCTGAAATGCCGTGAGGCTCGTTTGAAAGATTGCGCCCGAGACCAACTCCGCCTCCAAGGCATGCCTACCTTTAGCTGCCACCAGTGAGATATCAGAGCCGGGCTCCACATATCCAATCAGGAGCACGAGCAAGACAGCTTTTGCAGACTCTCCAGAAATATACAAGTCCTTACCAACTGCTCTGCAACCCAGTGTTTCTGGTCCCCTCACTAACATCGCTTTTTGAGATATTTTTTATGAACCACCAAAAAAGCAATTTTACCCCACAGACTGGGTCTGAGGGCAGCAGCGGGGACAAATGATTGTAATGAAGCGACGGACATTTCATGGCTGGTCTTGCATAATCGTGAGTTATTATGTCATATGGTGATAAGTACATAGTTTTGCAAGAGGCATACAAGCACTGTGGAAAAAGTAATCATAAAACTGTTTTTGTGAACACCCTACGTTATGCTTTAAAAAATGTGATACATGTAATGTGATCATCAAAGAACATGATTTAAAAAAAAAAAACTTTTATTCTTATGCTTTTAAAGTATGTCAGATTATCTTAAAACACTTATTTGTATGTTATAATGTTTTTCTTACACCATGTGTAATTTTTATAGACACCGTATTCATTGTATCAATGTGTAATTATGTATCTTTGATAAATAAATAAAATATTTAATCTTGTATTTGTGTACTTTCTGGTGATTCAATAAAAAATTAGTCACATATCGCTCTGATAAACACAGATGGCTGAAAGAAATGTTTGATGGAACAAAGGAAACAAGTGTCTTGCTGCTAAACTTTTAAGTCACCATGGTTTAAATGAGAAAGTCTGTATGTAAAACATGAAAAACTCCATATCAGTGATATCTACAAAGGTGTACTCATTTCTTTGTAATGGTACTTTACTGTTCCAATGAAACAAAAAGAAAATCTCATTTTTAAAGTACATTTTTCGGCCATCCTGACCTATTTTCAGGGGCAAGAATGTTGATGTTAGACTGTGTTTTAAATCAGGTTGTGATCTTAAACTAACTATCACAGCACTGATTTCAGTTGTAATGTCAATTAGAATCCCAATTTGGCTTTTCTCCAGTCAGTGTTATGGTGAAATTTAACTTGTTCTTTTGTGTAATTGCACATGGCCCAGCAAAGGACCCCTTAGTAAACTGTACAGCATAAGTTTTCAATTCACTTTTGTCAGAAAACTTCACAGTATGAGAAGTTACAGCACAGTTTCTCCAAACGTGTGGTTCTTTTTCAGCCAGCGTGCTTTTAGAGCATCTACATTAGCTCATGTAGTAAAAGTACAATCAGTAAGTGTACTTTAACATTTGAGATTCCGAGTCACTCTTGCTTAGATCATGTGAACTATATCATGAACCTTTTTTTGTATAATGCATTAAACGTGTTCAAATCAGTTTATTTTCAATTTATTTTAACTAATCTAGAGACAAGCAACTCCTTTTTAGCTTCTGTTATGTATTTACCTCTCACACCTTAATCTAGATGTTAGTGTTCTCAGAGTTAACATGTCTCATGTTGCCATGTTGTATTTCTAATACCCAGCCTCAGTGTTCGCCCTGTTGACCCTCAAATCCAAACACCAATGATCTAGATATTCACAACATTCATAAGGAGATTCTTAAGGTCTTAAGTTTTGTTGTTTTTATGTTTTACAAAAAAAAAACTTCACATTTTTTATATTTTTAAACGAAAGTGACATGCAAGGATATTTTTCTTTAGTGATGTTGCTTCAGCAATCTCAAATACTAATTATTCTGGGAATTTTTATGGTCAAACTATGTGATTTTCCAAATGTGTGTGTGTGTGGAGTAAAATGACCTTGTTCTTATGATGTTGTCACCGTGAATCATTTAGGATTAACAACACAAATTGTATCGATAGCAGAAACAGTCTTATAACTTATAATTCTCTCACGTTACCGCTAGTTTTACAAACGCAGTCTTCTTCAGCTCTGTTTATGTAGCTTTTATGAAACTGATTTTCCATAGTACAAGTAGAATTTAATTTTTCTTTGCTCTCCAGTATAAATGCAATAATTTGCAGGCTTTTTACTGAAACTCTCACAATGCAACACTCAATGCTCAGAGCTTCATATATCAACAGCTCTGAAAATATCTTCTTTTTTAAAGTAATGTAGGACAGGATCTCTCACTCTCTGTGTCTCAAAAAAACCCAACTAAACTGGCAATCACCACTAAACAAATGAAAGTAGTTTATGGCTTTTTTATCAGCTGCATTTCTTTCATTTATGTATTGATCCCATTGTTTATTGGTAATGCTTTTAGGTCACTGTTTTAGCATGTCTGCCTCACACTCCATTTAAACAGTTTAACAGATAGTGGGGTCTGGTAAGGAAGTTGGGGGGAAGCAGACAACTCCACAGGAAGAGTCTTTTTGTCTTTTCTCCACTGTAAAAGATAGCAAGGCAGTGTGAAACTTTCTTTGCGGGAAAGACAAAACTGAGAGCCATGCTAGGCTCAGTGAGAGACTCTGCTCACCCTCTGCCCCAGCGATGGCAGTCCCTCACCAAGCTCGATTTCTGTTCTTTGTCTTGATTAAAGAATGTTAGCTACCGCTCATCGCTTGTCTGCAGGCTTTATTAAATGGAAAACTTCCACAACAACCTCTAAACAGTGGTTTATGGCTTTTTGTCACCTGCAACACCATGTAACACTTGGATGTTAGATTATTTTACCAGTCAGTGTTGTTAGCCCCAACCCCCAGGCTCCAGGTGTCTGAGCTCTAACCCTGGCTGCCAAATGTCCCCCTGAGGCCTTTGTGCCTTTTACCACCAGACTAAGTTTGTAGTCCTATCTACTAATATTATTTTATTTTTTTATTATAGCACAAGGTTCAGTTAGGTTACTACTTTGACTTCCTCAATTTGAGCACATTTCTGACCCGATACTTTATCAAGCTTTTACTCGAGTGTTTTTGACACTAGCAGCTGTACTTCTACTTAAGTGAAAATTGCCTGCAATTTTGCCACCTCAGTTGCCACTTTTCTGGAGTTTGTACACTTTTTATATTGAAACGTTCAACGTTTTACGTGTTATCCTTGATCACAGTTCTAAACAAGTTAACTTTCTTCACTTCAAAGTAACCCAAAAAAGAAACTATATGTCCAGTTCTCTTTACTCCAAACCTGGTTTAAGGCTATGCTGTTGTTGTGATATGGCCATACAAATAATATTAAGTTTAATTAATCTTTTAAAAAAATGGCTGCTTCATGGCTACCTGTTCAGAGAATTTGCAGACTTTTATGGAAACTGTCACAATGTAACACTCTCACTGTCAAAACATGGTTGATCCATGTTTCTATGAACACTGATTAATATATCAACAGCTCTGAAAATCCTTTTTTTTTTTTTAAGTAAAGCAGAACAGGATCTCTGTATCTCTAAAAATCCCAACAAAACTGGCAATCACCTCTAAACAAATGGAAGTAGTTTATGGATCTTTATCACCTGCAACACCATGTAACACCTAGATGTTAGACTCTTTTACCATCACATTTGCAAGGGTTTATGTGTTATCCTTGATCACAGTTCTAAATAAGTTAACTTTCTTGACATAAAAGTAGCCCAAAGAAGACAAATATATCCAGTTCTTTTTTACTCCAAACCTACTGATCGGAAAACATTATGTGATGCTGGAAGTTTTCATCCTATCCATCTGCAAAACAAGTTTACCTGTAAGCCAACACATTAGACGTAAGCAAATTTGTGAAATTCCTGAACAATGTGCTTTGTGGAGTAGCAGTAGTACTAGAACTAGTACTAGTAGTCCTAGTATTCTGCAGCAACCAGGCTTCAAGAGTGATCACTCTTCTGGCTTTCAAATGGTGAAAACATGTCACAGTCTTAACCGCAAATCAGAAATGTTGGTAAATTTAAAAAGGAATTTAAACGTCAGCTTTGACATAGACACAGACTTTATTAATGCCACACTCAGGAAATTCACATGTTACACATGATTTGGCTCACGTGCTAAAACCCCAGAGCAATAACCCCATCAGCACCATTAGCCTGAGTGTTGATCCTCCAGGTGAGTGAGTGGAGTTGAGTGTGTGTGTGTGTGTGTGTGTGTGTGTGTGTGTGTGTGTGTGTGTGTGTGTGTGTGTGTGATCAGAGGTGAAGCTGCTTTCTGCAAAGTCTCATCAACAACCAGGAAGAGTCTAAAAGCACTAAATATGAAACAGACCATTTACCATACCCAACACTGAGCTCCTGCACAGTCAGATGGAGTGAAACATAATGTCCCAGTGGTGTTCTGTTGGATTTAGCAGGTGAGCGTTGTTGCCAGTCAAAACCTTTTTGGAAACTCTTTACAAGAATCAATGTAATTATTTGTTTTACTTGAATCAAATGTATTGGTTTATATACCTGAAATAAAACTTTTTTTTGGAAACCCGTTACATCAAATAAAACTTTCTTGGAAAAGCATTGCAAGAATCAATCGAGTTATTTGTTTTACCCCATTCAAATCTATTGGTTTCATTACATCAAATTAAATAATTTTGGAAACCCGTTACATCAAATAAAACTTTCTTGGAAAAACTTTACAAGAATCAATGTAATTATTTGTTTTACTTGAATCAAATGTAATGGTTTATATACCTGAAATAAAACTTTTTTGGAAACCCTGTACATGAAGTAAAAGGTTTTTGATCTTGTAAGTTCTGGCTTTAATATTTTCAGCTGATAAAGTGAACTTCATACAAACTCTGTGTTAGAAAAATCAAACTGTGTCTCGTGTGGGTGTATTGTGACTGCTCCATCACAATGTATAATTTGACTTGTGAGGTACACACAACAAGGCCAACAAGAAAAAGTGAATTAGAGATTCATTACAAAATACAAAAAATAAAAATAAATAGTGCACAAATTTAAAACAAGCAAAACACCTATGCAAGAGTAACTACTAATGATTTACAAATACTTGTCATATACAACCAATACACTCAGAGAATTTTACCATATCAGTATAAAGCTCTCTGTAATTCCTGGACAGTTCGTGAAATAATTTAAAATTAAATCTGTACTTCAGTTAACTATTCTTTTTTAACAACAGGTTTATGTCTTAGATCTACGGATACAGCTAAAACACTCTGCTTGTATAATGCTGTATTCTCTCCCAGCTTATCCTTTTCTCACAACAGGGTGATTCCCAAAGTACGAGTCAATAAAACAATCACTCTAAAAACCAGAACAGAAAGATAAAGTTGCAAAATAAAAGATTAAGGATTGTGTTTTTATAGCATGTAGTAAACTATCCCCTTTTTCTAACACAGAGTTTGTATGAAGTTCACTTTATCAGCTGAAAATATTAAAGCCAGAACTTACAAGATCAAAAACCTTTTACTTCATGTACAGGGTTTCCAAAAAAGTTTTATTTCAGGTATATAAACCATTACATTTGATTCAAGTAAAACAAATAATTACATTGATTCTTGTAAAGTTTTTCCAAGAAAGTTTTATTTGATGTAACGGGTTTCCAAAATTATTTAATTTGATGTAATGAAACCAATAGATTTGAATGGGGTAAAACAAATAACTCGATTGATTCTTGCAATGCTTTTCCAAGAAAGTTTTATTTGATGTAACGGGTTTCCAAAAAAAAGTTTTATTTCAGGTATATAAACCAATACATTTGATTCAAGTAAAACAAATAATTACATTGATTCTTGTAAAGAGTTTCCAAAAAGGTTTTGACTGGCAACAACGCTCACCTGCTAAATCCAACAGAACACCACTGGGACATTATGTTTCACTCCATCTGACTGTGCAGGAGCTCAGTGTTGGGTATGGTAAATGGTCTGTTTCATATTTAGTGCTTTTAGACTCTTCCTGGTTGTTGATGAGACTTTGCAGAAAGCAGCTTCACCTCTGATCACACACACACACACACACACACACACACACACACACACACACACACACACACACTCAACTCCACTCACTCACCTGGCTAGATCATTGGTGTTTGGATTTGAGGGTCAACAGGGCGAACACTGAGGATGGGTATTAGAAATACAACATGGCAACATGAGACATGTTAACTCTGAGAACACTAACATCTAGATTAAGGTGTGAGAGGTAAATACATAACAGAAGCTAAAAAGGAGTTGCTTGTCTCTAGATTAGTTAAAATAAATTGAAAATAAACTGATTTGAACACGTTTGATGCATTATACAAAAAAAGGTTCATGATATAGTTCACATGATCTAAGCAAGAGTGACTCGGAATCTCAAATGTTAAAGTACACTTACTGATTGTACTTTTACTACATGAGCTAATGTAGATGCTCTAAAAGCACGCTGGCTGAAAAAGAACCACACGTTTGGAGAAACTGTGCTGTAACTTCTCATACTGTGAAGTTTTCTGACAAAAGTGAATTGAAAACTTATGCTGTACAGTTTACTAAGGGGTCCTTTGCTGGGCCATGTGCAATTACACAAAAGAACAAGTTAAATTTCACCATAACACTGACTGGAGAAAAGCCAAATTGGGATTCTAATTGACATTACAACTGAAATCAGTGCTGTGATAGTTAGTTTAAGATCACAACCTGATTTAAAACACAGTCTAACATCAACATTCTTGCCCCTGAAAATAGGTCAGGATGGCCGAAAAATGTACTTTAAAAATGAGATTTTCTTTTTGTTTCATTGGAACAGTAAAGTACCATTACAAAGAAATGAGTACACCTTTGTAGATATCACTGATATGGAGTTTTTCATGTTTTACATACAGACTTTCTCATTTAAACCATGGTGACTTAAAAGTTTAGCAGCAAGACACTTGTTTCCTTTGTTCCATCAAACATTTCTTTCAGCCATCTGTGTTTATCAGAGCGATATGTGACTAATTTTTTATTGAATCACCAGAAAGTACACAAATACAAGATTAAATATTTTATTTATTTATCAAAGATACATAATTACACATTGATACAATGAATACGGTGTCTATAAAAATTACACATGGTGTAAGAAAAACATTATAACATACAAATAAGTGTTTTAAGATAATCTGACATACTTTAAAAGCATAAGAATAAAAGTTTTTTTTTTTTAAATCATGTTCTTTGATGATCACATTACATGTATCACATTTTTTAAAGCATAACGTAGGGTGTTCACAAAAACAGTTTTATGATTACTTTTTCCACAGTGCTTGTATGCCTCTTGCAAAACTATGTACTTATCACCATATGACATAATAACTCACGATTATGCAAGACCAGCCATGAAATGTCCGTCGCTTCATTACAATCATTTGTCCCCGCTGCTGCCCTCAGACCCAGTCTGTGGGGTAAAATTGCTTTTTTGGTGGTTCATAAAAAATATCTCAAAAAGCGATGTTAGTGAGGGGACCAGAAACACTGGGTTGCAGAGCAGTTGGTAAGGACTTGTATATTTCTGGAGAGTCTGCAAAAGCTGTCTTGCTCGTGCTCCTGATTGGATATGTGGAGCCCGGCTCTGATATCTCACTGGTGGCAGCTAAAGGTAGGCATGCCTTGGAGGCGGAGTTGGTCTCGGGCGCAATCTTTCAAACGAGCCTCACGGCATTTCAGGCAACCTCAGGCCGGAAACAACATCCGGTCACTCGCGGTCAAAATCCACGCAGAGCTGGTGTTTCGCAGGGATCAGGTTAACACATCTGGGTCTAAAAATATAAAGAAAAACAAAAAGAGTTTTAAAACACGCAAACTAGCAAAATATCAAAGGAGCATAACATAACAATAACAAGATGATATGAGATACCCGATGAGGCCATGATAGGTGATGTAGACATGTAATGTATAAACTTTTACGGGGGTTAAAAGTGGAGCTTATATATATTTTAAAGTGTATTGCACGTGGGATAGGCTCCAGCGCACTGCGCGAGCCTGAGAAAAGGATAAGTGGAGGCGAATGGATGGATGGATGGTGTATTGTACCTGTTACAAACCATTGTGATATTTATTTATTTATTTAAATGAAAGGATTGACAGAATGGTAAAAAGGAAAATGCAAAAATGTAGTTAGAGAGCAAGATTAACACTTACCGAATGATATGCGGATAAGGAAAGAGACGCAAGTTGCTGTTGAAATCGGCCGCTCCCTATGCGAAGTCGCAAGCAGTCTGAGCGGTTCCAGTTGTTGATATGGCTGAAGGCAGGGGTCTTCTGGGGGTTCGAAGATAGTCTTAACATCAGCGGGAGATCGTAAAATCAGACCTGGAGTGGATTGGCTAACCGGGGTGCGAAGGGAGCGGTGCAAGGGTTATGTGATTGGCAGCGGGGCGCAGTGAGGCGGAGTTGGTCTAAGGGGGGAATTTTCAAACGAGGTAAGCAGCGCATTCGGGAGCAGAGCGGGGAGCGAACAAGCAGGAAAAAATTGTGCTCTGGAAGCTGTTGCGGGTCGGTGCGATTAAGAGCGAGGTAGAACTTAGACTCTGCGTAGAATTTTAGAGGTAGCTAGCAAGAGGCAAGTTTTTGAAGAAAAAAGAGTAAGGAGCTTTCCCAATGTTTTTGGATTATAGCGCTTTTTTTGGGGGGAATAGAGGGGTAGCTAACAAGTTATTCTAGGGGTTTTGGAGAAATCGCGGAGAAATTTTTAAAAGGAGTTTTGGCTTTGTTTGGCTGAGCATGAAGGGAGCCGCGGGGCGCTGAATTTGAGAAAAAAGACTAAGGATTTTTTCAGGATTTTCCCTGTTATCGAATATAAGGTTTTGGGAATAGAGGGGGTACCCTAACAAGTTATTGTAGGGTTTTGGAGAAATAGCGGAGGGTTTTTTAAGGAGTTTTCCCTGCTTATGTATCTAAGGATTAGGTTAAGGGGGCTGCGGGGATCGCGAGTTGTTTTTTCTGAGTATGAGTTTTATTCTAAATCTACAAATGCATATAAATCTAAATAAAGTTTTCCCCCAAGGCATGCAGCATGTGTTTGTGGCCATACTGAACGTTACAAAAGCACAAGTTTAACTAAACAATTTTAATATGGTTTAATACATTTTTAAACACATGAGCACAGAGCCCGAGAGAGCACGGTCCGGAGACACGGGCGCGCCCCCGCGCGCCCAGACACACAGCCTCGGGCGCGCGCGGGCGCGCGCACACACTGACCCACCACCAGATGGCGTTTTTTGAGCATAAAAAAATAAATAAATTTTTTAATTGCTTAAAGAAATAAAAGAATGCTATTTTGATATATAAGAAACTTTCTAAATAATCAATTATATTTTTATGAATATCATATTTTTATGAATATCATATTTTTATGAATATCATATTTTTATGAATATCATATTTTTATTATTTAATTACTTCCTACTTCCGGACATCCGGAGCTAATTTAATTAGGGGCTAATTTAATTAGGGGATAATTTAATTACTTCCTACTTCCGGACTTCCGGAGCTCATGAATAATTAATGAGCTCCGGAAGTAACCTGTCACTTTTTTTGACGAAAGGGGTATAATATCACTCTCTCTCAAGTTCTTAAGTCCTATTTTTCTTCTGTCAGTAAAACCTCCACAACTAACGAGCCAAACTGAACAAACATGAGGTTCTATGGCTCTGTTGAGAGACGTCTGTCCCCATCAGGACAGACTGAGTAATAAAGAGATATAATCCATCTAATCAAACTTGAAATTGGGGGCGGGGAATCAGCCTTACAGAAATGATACTCTGACATTTATTTTACTAAACCTGCTCTTGATCATTCTGAAATGCACCAAACTTGATCAAATGTATAAAGCAAAGCTGCACCCATTTTAATCATAGTAGGGCCAAGTAAGCCAAGTTTGACGTTCTCAAAATGGCAGCAGTTCGAATTTTAATAAATGATATGGCCTGGTCCCAGAACAGAGGATTTTACTGGGAACAGGTAAAGAAAGGTCCCAGAAAATAATTTATTTCCCTTTATATATTTTTATATTTTGTCTCATTGCGTTAATCCTATCGCAACCCTTGAGGATGAGATTTTAGAAACTAAATAGCTCCAATTCGACCAGCTCTGTGTGTGTGTGTGTGTGTGTGTGTGTGTGTGTGTGTGTGTGTGTGTGTGTGTGTGGGTGAGTTAAAAAGTTTTAAGAAAAGCTTCTTTCGTTTAACACATTATAACCAGGTGGCACTTGCTTTGTTGTGTTTGTTTTTAAGTCTTTAGTGTTATTTTTGCAGGAACTATTTACATTCCTTGTATCGTACTGTATGTGGTTTGGTGTTTCTTTTAGCTCCTACTTCAGGGGTAGGTACTCTCCAACACAAGACAAACCTCTGAGTAATGTAAGTATACAACGACTGGTCTGGACTTAAACTTCCATGCAAGTTTCACTGAGCCTTACGTCTGATTACAGCCTTAACACGAGTTTATGTTTGGTGTTTATATCAGAATCAAAATTAGAATCTGCTTTTTATCATTATGTCAAAAGCACAACTAAATTATATGATTCCCTATATCACTTTCACGCATAGTGTTGTTGGACAACATACGTTTTGAAAAGTCTTTGAAAAGTACATGTTTGAAAAAAAAGAAAAATCGTTTTTCATGCGTGAAGATGAATAAAAATACTTAAGAAAAAAATCCTGATTGAGGTTGTCATAATTCATGCATTAAAGGGTTAAAATGCAAAGAAAGCAAACTATCTTAAACTTTTAATCTATCTAAAAATAAATAAATAAAAGAGTTTCTAATAAATCAGTACAGTCCAAATATAATTAGACTTCCCTTTTTAACAAATCTTAGAGCCGAGGCTGGATCAGGTGACCCTGAACCTTCCCTTAGTTACACTGCAATAGGCCTGGGATGCTGGGGGCTTCCCATGATGCACTCTGTGTTTTCTTCACTCACCTCTTTTCAGTCTGTGTGTTTATTCACCACTTTGCATTTAGTTATTAGTCATTATTAAACTCTTTTGTCCTCTCCCTCAGCACTCACCCAGTTCCTGAGCCTGGTCGTACTGCAGGTTTCTTGCTTTTAAAAAGAAGCTCTTCCTTCCCAATGTCACCAAGTGCTAGCTCATAGGCCGTTGGCTGATTGTTGTTGCTTTCTCTGTATTATGTAGGGTTTTTACTTCACAATATAAAGCACCTCGAGACAACTTTTGTTGTGATTTGGCGCTGTATGAATAAAGCTGAGTTGAATAGAATAGAAGAGTGTTGACTTGATTCTTAAGTTGTCATCTCTGTTAGTGATTCCCTGTTTAGTTGTTAGTCTCTTATGTCTTGTATTTAGCTTGACTTCCTTTGTGTCATTTGTCTTGATCAGATTTAGCTGTTTCTTGTTGCCCACCTGTATTATCCTCCTTTACATCATGTGTACATATAGCTTCAGTTTCCCTTTGTCTGATTATCTGTTTGATGGTAGTAAACAGACAATCAAATAAGCTTTGACAGTGTTCACGTCCTCATTGCAACAGTTACACTTGAATAGAGAGCACAGCAAAATATGGCATTGTGTCTGTTAAAGGTTTCAAAGAAAGTGTCCAGATACTCACTGCTGTCATGATATACTGCCCCCCACACTGAAAGAAAACAGCAGTTTGTTAAAGCCTCATCACTAAAGGTGTAAATTTCTACCCTGCAGACTCTGAGGTTGCCAGAGCTGTATCGATCTGTGCATCTGGCCTCTGTGTCACTGCGCCTTTTCTGTATCTATCATTACCATATTTGTTGTGCTCAAAATTCATCCCTGGTGTGAGGTAAATAATTATAGTGCAGGGCCACAGGATCAAAGTTACAGTGATGCTAGATATGAAGCTGTATTAAAGCAAGACAATAAAGTTAAAGTGTGGTGCAAGAGAAGTTCGACAGTACATTGTCTCCTTCCTCATAAACTTGCTGAGGTATACACAAGCTTGTAAATAATCCCCTGCACATTGACGACAATGGAGTCGGCACAGAGAAATGTTGATCAGCTGAAAATGTGACTCCTTTATCAAAAGCTGCCTGTCTCGCACTGCCAGTGTGTTTACGAAAGGATTCATTTCTGTCTTTTCATACAGTGGAAAAACATATTTGGCAAGTCACAAAAGATTGACTAAATATAACACATCTTTCAAAGGTGCAACAAACTGATTTTGACCAATTGTGTTATATTAATGTGTAACATTTTCAGTAAATTTCTAGTGGAGCAGATAACCAGGTGCACGGCCTCTTAATCTCATAAAGGCCCTTCCCATCATCCCATGCTTCAGCTCACATAACAATAATACAACATCGTACATGTAAACATTAGCAAGTTTGTTGCTCGAATTTCTTTCAGCATCTTAGCTGAAACCCATGTGTTACTTGTGAAAGAGGCAGCGAGTTCACTGACAGCACAATCACACATGATCGAGGAGTCACTCCAGCTCCTCCAGCTCCAGGACTGAGGCGATAATCATGACAGTGAGCTTGGTGTTTACCCTCTGCTGAGTGACAATCAGCTCAATCAGCAGCTCAGACTCGAGTGGCCATGAGCCAGAGATCCTGAGCTTTATAACTAACGTACAAACCTGAGACTGAGCATGAACTCAAAGCTGATGTGCTACAGTGTTTCTAAACAACATTTCTGACTTCGTCCTCAGTAATATGCAATGATGACAGAAAGGTAGATCTATGTGTTGAATCGCATCTTGAGACTTGAATTTTTAAAGAATCCTAAGAGACTGAAGCATTTCTCACAATAAATTAATCTTGTAGTGAAAATGGCCATCACTGTTTATCAGACAGTAAGGGGTTGTCATCAGAATGCTCATTTTTCCCAATGAATAATTTAAAAATTTAAAAGAAAATAGTTGCAGTTTTACTTTTATGCACATCAACTCATCTATAAAACTCACTGACTGTACAAAGATACTAGTCATAGTCATGTAATCCATGTGCACACATTAGGCACAGATGGTGGCTGATGAGGACAAAGGATGAAATGCCAGTTGCCATTGCATAGCTGAATCCACTTTTAAAGGGGCAGTTTAGCAATTTACCTTTTCATGTACATCAATTTACAGGTGTGACAAGGTGAGCAGCAAAGTCCAAATGTTTAATGACTTATGTGGGTCAAATCTCAAACTACTGGATCTAATAAATGTGGCCTATAAAGCAGCATGATAGTGGAAAGGGAAAGCTCCGCTTGTTCTTTTAGCATTTTCCTTCTCTGCGTCCTCATATTAAATCTCACACTGAACAATATCCTCATCGTGTTAACACAGAAATGCAATTACAAGTGATTATGTCATGACCTTCACCTTGTCTACAGCGTTTGCATGCTGTCACCTCCGGTTTGTTTACATGTGAAAGAAGTTGTTTGTTATCCAAAATTAAACTTCAAGTATCATAAAAACTCTAAAGCTCTGGAAGTTCTTAAGGGGTTTTCTTGCACATTTGTGTGACAGATGTGCAATAATGAGTAATGAAACACAAAAGTTTCCACATCATTCAAAATCATCTGGTGTCCAAGTCCAAGCTTGAATAACTCTCACGGCGTCTTGCTTTGGTGGCCTCCTGAGGTCAGCTCCACTTCCATGTTAAAATACACTTTAAATAAACATATTTGCAGCCTGGTACAGATTGCAGTTTACGACTACAGCTAATTGCCCTTCGTGACATCAGATTAATTGCTGTAAATTGTAGCAGTTAAGCATTACATGGCTGCTTTGAGTGGCAGTTAGGCACCACCTGTCACTCAACATCTCAAAGTCTTTTAAAAATGTCTAATTACCACAATCTGTTATACTACGGCTTTATCTAGTGAGAAAAGTAACTCTTTAAGCACCCTTTCCATAAAATAAACAACGCTTTGCAAATAGCTTCTGTGCTTTGGTTATATAGGCAGTGCACCCTGCTGTGCATTCACCTTTGAGTGCAATGACTGTACTTCAGAGCATATCCAGTTGACATTGACATTATTACTGAGCAAATGAATGATGATGATGACATATACAGACAACGGTGTAAGCTCTATGTGCAGGCAAATACTATTGCACGCAAATTCAGCTTTTGTTCACTTCCAGTTAAAGTGGCTTTGTTTAAAGCGTATTGCACACCGCTATATACTGCCCCTTGTGGTCATCCTACAAACAATGTAGCATGCAGAAGCTGCATGTTGCATATAATGATGCGATGAGAATCCTTTGCAGGATACCTAGAAGTGGTAGTGCCAGCCAGATGTTTGTAGCTGTGGGTGTTTGGACTTTTAAAGCACTTTTAAGGAAGCTAATGTTCAATTTTAGAGAACGACTGGATGGTTCGAGTAACAGTATAATTTTAGCACTCACAGATCCGACACTGAGTGGTTCCCGTTACTCATCCAGTCTCAGAAAGCACTGGTTAAAGTGTTTGTGTATTTATTGATTTATTTTAAGTAATTGTGTTTTATGTATATTATGGTTTTATATTTTTACAAATGTTTTAGATACTTATTTATATACATATACATATATTTAATGGTTTATACCTTGTGTTGGGGGGGGGGGGGGGAGTGTTGTGTGTGTGTGTTGTTTTTTTGGGGGTTTTTTGTCTTGTTTTTATGGACATGAAGTCTGCCAATAAAGATTGAATTGAATTGAATTGAATTGAATTGAATTGAATTGGTTGAACCTCTTCCAGCACATAGAGAGTTTGAACCTAAAGGTGAATATTATGGTTTTACAGCTGTAGCACTGGTACCATTCTCCTCCTTAGTGGGCCAAACCACTATTATTGTCTAATTAGCACAGTTCTTCTAATGTCCATATGAGGCTGGTTTTAAAATTGAGTCAGTCCCCATAGACTCCCGTGTTAAAATGCCTAACTATAATACACAAATAAACATGTTTTCAGCCTGGATAATGAAACTGTTTTGGTCTAAGCTTCATGATACGAGAGTTGGCGGTGTGCACGACAAAAGGAGCTGTCGCCAATCATTGTCTGCTAACTGGAGTCACAGAACTGAACCTCTCCACCATGTTTATGCTATTGGTGCATCACAGCTGCACTATTTGACAAATACTGCATCTTACCTGCTGTTCAGAAAGTCTATGGTTCAATTCTGGTGTGTGAAATTCCAGTATATTATTAGCCTGTTGTTTAGCACTAATTAAATGATAACAGTTTCTTTGCATTGGACCTGTGAAGTTGATTGGTTGTGTCACAAGTCATCGGTGACATCTCTACAACTGTTTCACAGTTATACTGCTGCTGTGCTTCATACTCACTGCAGTGTTCCCAGTGCTAGCAAAGGAGTGGAAGTCAAAATGAAGTTTTCTCAAGAAAGTTTTATCTTTTTAAAAATGGTGCAGGATTTTTGTATAATCTGGGAATATCTGAGCTTTTTGCACTGATATGTCATTGAAATATGGTAAAACCTGACATAATGATACACTCACGTCTTCAACCGAGCCACATCAGCTGCGCTACCTGCACAGAGTTACAAAAATCGAGAGGTGCACGACCAGCCTAAGCAACAGTGAAGCGTGGCTTTCAAAATGAGGACAAAACATACCATGACGACTGAGTTCATCTTTTACATACAGTCTATGCTTTTTAAATGCAAACGGGTTTCATGTTTAATTGTTGGAGCTTCATGGTACTGAATTCTCTATATGATAATCATTTATGTTTTCAGAGTTATTTGTGTGGCAATGCAAAATTTTTATAAACACATGCTCATTTCGTGGGAGCATGCATGTTAATAAATCACAGGTAGACTGAAGGAAGGCATGAAAATAAGAACATATGGTGTGATTCAGCTGCAGAAGGTGGGAGATGGCCTTTGGAGTTTGTTTTGCACAGCATTTTGATCAATTATTTAGGATGTCATGTGTCAAAGCCCATAGTAGCCTAACCACGTTCACCAGCATTATGGGCAGATAATAGCCCCAACGTGTCAATCGAGGATGGAAGCAGATAAGATGTGAAAGGTGATCTATGCGGTGACTAATGATAGAACATTGATCAAACACACTACTCTCTGTCGAAGAAATGAGACCCCCGTGCTGCAGCGTTGACGTCTCAAACGGGAGCTCTGCCCAGCTGCAGGATGATATTCATATTCCGGAGGTATATGTGCAGGACAAACATGCACTGATGCAAACACGCTTTGGTCACAGCAGACAAACAGAGGCAGCGCCAAGCTGTAGCATCGTGTCATGCAAAGAGACGTGGAGCCACCTCCATTTTCAAGCTCTGCTCTTTTTTTTTTTACCTTCTGGGAGGTGAAAGATTGCGTCCAGTGGTACAAAACGAGCCTGTCTTTGTTGAAGGGTTTGGGCTCTGCCGCCGGTTCTTCGCACTCCTCCCCGTCTGTGATTTTGCCGTCTTCATCCATGGCTGAGATGGGCCACCAGCTACAGTTGGTAGGGGTAACATGGTTGGAAGACGCCATGACAGAGCGTTTTGTGCGTGTGGAGGAGAGGAGCGAGGAGGGAGAGGATGGAGAGAGAGTGTGTGTGAAAGGGAAAGAGAGCGAGCAAGCGAACAAGAGAGAGAGAGAGAGAAAGCTCAGCGGCTCGAGCGCAGCAGCATCACCGGTTCACGCGGCAGCAGCGACAGCATCCATCAGTTTGGGACAGCTCCGCGCTTCCCAGGGAAAAAACACGCACACCCTAATCCATATGCAAATACCGACTTACTCGAGCATGCCGCTGTACTTGCAATTAAATCGATGGGTAACCGTATTACATCACATGATGCGTTACGCACAAACATGCGCCGTGGAAACCCCTCGCAGGGAGCGCTTCAGTGGAAGGTCAATCGGCTCCTGTAAGGACAATGGAGGCTGTGGGCCACGGTACGCACGCAAATTTTCATTGTGTGGAGCGTAGTCTGCCTATAGGAGCAGCTCATTAAATAATCAGAGGACTTCAAGTGCTTTTCTTTCCGTTACCGGGAAACTATTTGGACTAGGCCATGGTGTCAAACTCACTTTAGTTCGTGGGTGACGTGCAGCTCAATCTCGAGCCACACCAGTAAACCGATTACATAATAACTTTTAATATTCCGAACTCCTGATTTACTCTCTTAAAAAGGCACGTAGGGCCTAATTCCCCGTGACCGTAAAATCATTTAAAGTCTTCCGAAATTAACGGAGATATCGACAAAATGTGAAGAAACAAGGGACGCAACACAATAGAGTAACATTTGTTTTAATTTGGAAAAAAACAAAACAAAAAAAAACATTATCAACTGAAGTAGAAGTAGAACCGTGCTGCACTTTCATGTAATACCAATTTACACCACAAGATTACGCACTGGGACAATCAATCCCCCCCAATCAGTCAAGACATTAAAAATACTTTATTTACAGTTAAGTAAACTGAGGTAAAGCTAAAAATAAATGGCCAGATAAAAACAACATACATCCCAAAATATTTCAACACACAGCGAGCATTTAGAAAACGTAATGTAGAAGTTCACAGTAAATACTTTGACCAGATCCTAATTTTATTTTATTTTTTTAAATCTAAAACCATCTGTCCAATAAGAAGATAAAACTTACAACAACAGAAGTTATTACTTCTTGTTAATATTTTTCTCACTTAATGGGTGATTCATCTTTTACATAAAATAAGTCATGCTCCAAGAATATTTCCAAATTGTTTTTTCCCACATTTGTGAGTCAGATCAAAGTGAAAAAGCACAAAAAACTCCACACGCAGATGGTTTTGTAATTAAACATACCAGTGTTATTTCTTTATGAAACAATGTGCCTATAGATCTAGAAACACTTCAGTTTCCATCCATTTTGTCTCCTGTGGAATAAACCTGGCCTCGACACACCAAGAATAGAAATGCATTTTATGGAAACAGAATGAAGTAATTAGGCAGCATAGTGGTTAGCACTGTCACTTCATAATAGGAAGATCCTGGGTTTGAACCCACTGGTTCCCTGGGGCCTTTCTGTGTGCATTTTGCATGTTTTCCCTGTTCCTGTGTGGGTTCTATTTGGGTAATAGTGGAATGAATAGTGGAATTGTACAGTGCTTTGAGGGCCCCGAAAAGCGCTATATAAATGAAATCCATTATTATTATTATTTGTGAACTATGCTTAAAAGCCAGGCCTGTGCCAGGAAACCAACCAATTTAAATGAGCTCTATCAATTGTGCCACGAAGAGTGGTGAAATATCCAGTCAGAATTATTCCAGACGCTTGTTGGTGGCTACCAAAGCATGTAGCTGAGGTGCAGTTTCTTAAGGCAGGGATGTCAAACTCATTTTACATCAAGGGCCACATACAGCTCACGTATATATCAGTTTTTTTTACCCCCCACATACAGAGCGGTGAAACTCCACTTTCTGTCAGTGTAAAGACGTTTAATAAGAATAAATAAAGGAATGATAAAGAAATGCTGCTGTAGTAAATGAAAGAACTGTCAGCAGGACTTTATTTTAAAAAAAAAAGGAGAATGTTTATGTTACTTTATTACTGTAGTGTAGTATAAATGGTAGAAAACAGTAGTAAAACTAAAACATAGCAACTAAGAGTTTTTCCTCTAAAGTTATCCAGTCAGCTGGACTGGAGTCTTTGCTGGGCCAATTCTGGCCCCCAGGCCTTGTGTTTGACCCTTGTTCTAAAGGACATTTAATTATCAGTGGGTGTGCATGTATACTTTTGATCCTGTGTGAATTATAGAAAGTTTCAAATTCACACTTTTCCACCTAATTTTAAAGTCATAAAAGAAGTATGCTGTACGATGATTCCAGTCTGGAAAAAGAAGAGTTCAAATTAAAAGCCCAAACTAACCATGACGTCCATGAGTGGATGTAAACGTTTGACCACAACTAATTGAAACTAATCCCAACCCTGGAAATAAATACATAATTTCTTTGCTTTTTGACTTAATTAGCATTGAGATTAGAAATATATTATTGGTTTTACAAAAAAAAAAATATGTTAGACATCCTGCAGCACAGTAAACTATATTCATCTTTTTAGTAATATCCAATAACAGTTGACTTCTGTTTATGTGCAGAAGTCTACCTTAAGTCAGGGTGCTGATTTTTAAAAATGCTATTCAGTGTTTTGTTTCAGTGTTAGACACAACAAATAGAATAATTTGCAACGCAACAAACACTTTCCTGTATGATGTTATAGTGTTTTTGTTCTTTTAAAGAGCATCATTTTTCAGACTTATTTATGCTACTCTGAACTGAATATGTGCTCTACCAAACTGACTGCATATGCAATAAATGCAACAGCTTACTATAAAGGCCAGTTCTCTGCAAAAATTCTAATAAAAATTGAGAACTTTTGAAAATGTTTTTATTAATTAGGTGCAAACAAACTGGAGTAACCATGTAAAATAAGGTGAATGATTGAGTGTAATCTCCAAAACAGCAGCTCTCATTGGCAGCCTAGCACATAGTTTGGGCTGGTTGTTCCATATCCTGGGGACATGGCTTGCTATAGAAATGCCAGCCCAGTCCAGAATTTACCAGAGATTTAGTCTGTCTCAGTCTCTGCTGGTTTCCTGCATAATCCCAGACAGACTCCAGGAAGCCAGAATCAGGGCTCTGCAGGGGTCTTACCATCTGTTCACAGGACTCCTTGTTCTTTTCATGACCTGTTTGTTGTAGCTCAGATGCCTTTCTAAATGCACCCTGTGAAGACTGAAGAGTTATGCACATTTCAATATAGTTTAATTTTTATCTGACAAAGTCTAAGCAATCCTGTCCCTAAACCTATTTTATTAGCTTGAGACTCTACAGTTTAAACATGTGTAACTAAACGTGTTTTTAAAGAATAAACTGGGAGGCTTGAGTCTTTGGTTTGACTCCTTAGAAAAAATATTCCACATATGATTCCTCCTCTAGGCCTTTCACGTGAGTTTATTTCAGTAATTATTCAAGACTGAGGGAAACAACTGGTAAATGATTGAGCCTGCAGCTGAGACAATGAGTTGCTAAAGAAGTCTGCTCAGATTCTTTCTGACTTGCTACCTCAAATAATAGAAGTTAACATTTTTCAGATACAAAAAGAGTAGATGTTCTTACCAAGACTTGAAAGCAGTTTTAAGCAGTCAAATTGGGTAACAATAATTTCCTAAAAATCACAGATTCATGTTCTGACCTTTGGAAGCAACAAAAACAGACCCCACTGCCCAATTTTGGATTCATTAGACAAAAAACAACAACAAAAAAAAACAACAATCCCAAAACACTAGTTTAAAATGGCAATTGATTAATATCAAGGTCAAGCTATCAAAAGCTTAACATTGTATGTTAGACAGGCATTTTTCTACCTTTTTTATCTTAAGCAAAGGAGTATAAGTGCAAACCCTTTCCTTGTAATAGGATACTTAACATGAATGCACAAACACCGTTACTCAATTAAAATAGCTGAGTACATATTCCTCTTCTACAGAACCCAGTGGTTCAATTGATTTAGGATATTTTAAGCCCAGTGTTCTTAGGCCAGTCTGCAAGACAATCTGCACCGCTATAACTTTTTGTCCGGCGCCATAAGCAAGGAATTCATTCTGCATGGTAGATTTCCTTCATTACGTAATATGATACAACAGAATGAGAACAAGGGAGCATGGTCCCTTCAGACTGAACTGTTCTGTTTTAGTAATCAAAGCTGACTAAAGCTAAATACTGATAGATGCAGCTGATCAAGATATGTCACCTCACTAATGTTTCAGAAATATAAATCAGTGATAAACTGACTCAGATTTAGTTTAAGTTACAAACACAGCATACTTCCTTGTGCAGCCCTCATTCGTATGCTGGCTCCTGAAATTGGCACAGAGTCATCCCAAGTTTGACAACTCAAGTTTTCAAGCAAAATATGTTGTTACCAAAACGCTCCAGCAGAGGGCTGAAGAGTGATACATAACTGATGCAGATCTGATGTCTCATTGGAAGGGGCATAAGTGTGAGTGTTTATGTTGGATTTGTTTTTCTCCTGTTGTTACATTGGCTCAGATTTTGGACACACAAAAAAATTAAGAAAAAGAATTCATGGTTGTTCACAAAGTACACAAAGTCATACATCAAGTCTGGGAGTTAAAGCAAGAATCCATAAAAAGGGGTACATTAAATCCAAGGTAAACACACAGAGCACAAGCAGACAATCAGGAATATATAACATAAACAGAAGGAAACAGAAGGAAAGAGGAATATATGCACACTGGCCACTTTGTTAGGCACACCTGTTTAACTGCTTTTTACTCCAAATAAATAATCAGCCAACCACAAGACTGCATTTACACTCAATGCATATACAAATATAGACATGGCCAAGACAACCTGCTGAAGTCCAAATTCAACATCCGGATGGGTAAGGTGGTTTCAGTGACTTTGGATATGGCGTAGCTGCTGGTGCTGGTTTAAGTATTTAAGTGTTTAATTATTTAAGGACCTGCTGGGATTTTACCAAACAGTGCTCTCTAGGGTTTGCAGAAAACAGTTTGAAAAAGATAAAATATCCAGTGAGCACCAATTCTCTGTGTGAAAATGCCTTATTGATGCCAGAGATCGGACTCCTTTGAGCTAATAGGAAGGTACCAGTAACTCAAATAACAACTCATTATATACAGAAGAGAATCTCTGATGTACAACATGTCAAACCTTGAAGGAGATAGGCTATAATTCATACAGGTTCACCAAAATTATACAAGAGTAATTTGGAAAAACCAGACCTGATGACATTTGTGTTGCCTCACCTGAATGGTAAGGTCAGAATTTGCCATAAACAACATAAAAGCATGACTCCATCCTGCCTTGTATTTACAGGTCAAGTTGTTGGTAGTGACATAATGGGAACAGTATTCCCATCTTCTGATGGCTGCTTCCTGCAGGGTAATGCAGCATATCACAACGCTCCAATCATCTCAAACCTGTACTAGTAAGCTGTACCTAATAAAGGGGCCAGTGAGTGTAGCAGATAAGTGTGATTAGTGATGAAAGTCAGGTGGGCAACAGGTGAAACTGATGAGGATGAGGGATACAACCACAAAGGAGGAAAAAGGAAGTAAAATACAGCAAAACTAACTTTCAAAGTAAAACTGGAAAAAAAAAACTAAAAAAAAAAAATGACAGACAAGACGGAGACAGGGGAACTAGAAAGCAGAAGAAACTAGACAGAGAAACATTTTTTTCCTAGTAAAACAGGAATATATAACATACTAGCAGCACACATGGTACCAAAAGGGATCTATATGCATGGCTACATTTATGGAGAAATAAACCACAGAGACACATGCTGAAGCCTAATTTGCACTGGAAATATTGCACTTGACTTAATGTCACGAGAACCACAGGCGCTTTTCCGTCATACAGGAAGATGAATTGGATGCAACAGTGGTGCATGTGCGCTCACATATCTCTCTGCTGAAGCTTAACAGCCTATTAGAGAATAATTGCGCTCCAACTGCATTAACTGGGCGCACCGTGTGTGCAGCAGTAAAACCTATAGAGAGCAGAGTCCTGTCCCGAAGTGGCAAGACTCTCTGGCATGGCTCCTTGCAGGCAGCAGAGTAAGGATTGGGTTGTATTTTTGGAAGGGTGTGTGTGTGGATTGGTCGCCTTGTTAGGTCTGCTAAAATATTTCCAACAGCAGCGACTGTCGGGAGATAGCTGGGTGGCAGGGACAGGGGGAAAGGGGCTTTTCTCTGTGGCCACCTGGTAAAGCCATGTAAGATCCCTGGCTTTTCAAGACAGAAATACAGAAACAATTCCGATTCAGTAACCGGTAATAGGATCCAAATTTGCAACGAGGTATAATTTATCCTAGAGGGAATCTGTGGAGTGGGTAGTTAATTAGCTTAATCGACGAATCCAATAAGACAGTGGAGTAATCCGGAGAAAAGAAGGGAGGAAAAACAGAATAAAGTGTGAAGTGCGCCCCGGAGCTTCATGGACACGCTCAGAAACCCCCAAACCCAAAGAAGAAACCAAGTTCAGCACTGAGGGTATCTCCTGCCAGTTTTAATGTCAGGTGAAGGTGAAGTCAGACTAACGGAGCTCTTATCTTTAGACAGGTAACAGAAAAAAAAATCAGCTTTACTTTCTGTGCGTTTTTCTGCGGTGAGGAATGAGTGGAGGTCGCTTTGAGTTTGATGACGGTGGAGCTTACTGCGGAGGCTGGGAGGGGGGCAAAGCCCACGGCCATGGCATCTGCACCGGACCCAAAGGACAGGGCGAGTTCTCGGGCTCCTGGAACTACGGCTTCGAGGTGGTGGGAGTCTACACCTGGCCCAGCGGGAACACCTACGAGGGATACTGGTCGCAGGGGAAGCGTCACGGTCTGGGAGTAGAAACCAAAGGACACTGGATTTACAAAGGGGAATGGACTCATGGATTCAAAGGGAGATATGGCGTCCGGATCAGTGTTGGCAGCGGAGCAAAGTATGAGGGGACATGGAATAACGGGCTCCAGGATGGATATGGCACAGAGACGTATGCGGATGGAGGTGAGAGTCGCATTAAATATGCCCACAACGACCAACAAGTGGGGGGGGGAAAAAAACTTTGATGTTTTTATATTTTTCGATAATGTGCTGTTAGAAGTTTGATATGTGAAGTATTCGTTGTTTTAATTGAATATCACATATTTTGTATGCCATGTGTATCTAATAATTATCATTAGTCTGTAAAGGCTACTTCTTTGCAAGACTTGTATGATAGACTCGATACTTTAATTCGTAAATAAATGTAAGAAAACACTAAAGTTGCCACATAAACAGTGCAATGGAAAGCGAAATTATTACCTCTACAAAAATCTATACAGAAGGATAACAAATATACAGCAAAAAAAAGGGGGGGGGGGGGCACCTTATAACTGTGAAAAAGTGAAATATTCACATATATGCACTTTGTTATTGTTTAAAGAAAGACGTGCACATTAAAACTGCCGATTCAGATATTTTAAATGGAGAACGCTTTACATATAGAAAGAGTACCTGAAAACCATTGTGAAATACTTGAGTATATGTACTTAGTTACCACAGAAAAGAGTTACTTATAGTCATTGAAAATGCTAATGTGCCTCTAAAGCTAGTGCTGATAAACGTATTACTCCTTAAATATAGAAATAATCAAATAAATTACCATTTACTGTACTACAGCAAGTAAGTACACATGCTCAAGCACATCCACTTATCTATGTTTGAGTACATCACTTGAGTACATGGCACTGAGATGAACAGATGCTTGTGGTCAAATTGCAGATTCATGTCTCAGCAGGATAATCGGGTTTCTGAATCTTTAAGTAAAACTAATAATAGATAAATGAAGGACTTGAGTATTTTTGTTACTGTACTCAGTAAAATACCGATTTAAATGTACATAGTTACTACTAAATAAAAATAATGCTGCTGCTGTAGGTCTCTGCAGAGTTATGAGTATTCAGATTATTTTAATATTTATCAGGATGGCTAAGGGCAGCTAAGAAATATACTGTATATATTAAAACTGCAGCAGCAGACCACAGTAGGGTCAGAGGTCATCGTGTGGCTGAACCTCTTCACAACATTCCTCTCAATGAGGAAACGTTGCTAGTTTGAGGATTTTCAGTCAGTATTGCTGAGATTACTGATGCACTTGACAACTGAAAAGGTTTAGGTGATTCAACTTCTTGATGTGCTTTTAAAAGCTGAATTGAACACATCATGACCTTCATGGTTTTAACTGCTATCTATAGCTATAAAATAAATGTGAAGTCCTGAAGTGCAGTACTTTATTACTATTGTTCTGCTTGTAAATCTTGCAACATCACAAGCAAACTCCTGCCAAGATTGTTGGAGACAAATCCGTGAGTGCAAAACAGACCGGCCTGATGAACTCGGTGGTCTTTAATGATGCCTCTGTAACAAGAAGAAAACACCACCCTGCTGCTGTCAGTCAAGAGGTGCTCAGTTTGTTGGAGCTAAAAACCCCTACATGGATGTTTCCAGTTTGTTACACTACACGTCACAGTGGCAAAATAAGTACTCAAAATTAATAAAAACACAAAAAGAAATGCCCTCAAGTCTACGTCTTACACAAGTAAAAGTACTAAGCATACAAAACGTGTAGTAAAGTGAGTAGTTGTGCAGCAGTACTAGTCCTCTCAACTGTTATACGTTGTATATTATGTCATTTGTATATCATTTATGAATGCGGCCACAGTGTTAACAGTGTATCAGGAAGGAAACATTATTATCAAACTTTGTGTGTGCATTTTTTTGTACACTTTCTCTGGGCGCTTCTCTTGGTTCTACTTAGCCCGTCAGCTCACTTACTTAATAAAATGAGTTAGACGAATAAAATTAATTGTGTTTGTACAACAGCAGTGGTTTCCCTCCTTAACCTCTGACTCATCAGCTTTGAGGTGCGGTGCGTTGGAAGATGTGGTTGGAGGCGGGTGGGTGTGAGAGCACCAGATGTCAGGATTTAATAATAGCCCACATATTTGGTGCCCTCTTGGCCTTGCAGGCTGAGGCCTCGCTGTCACTGTAATCCACACACATCAATTTTAGCATGAGAACAGACACTAAGATGATTTGTCAGCGAGGGTAGTACTGAATGAGATGTGTCACTCTAAAGATATCCATGACATTTTGGCAGAAATGAACGTTTAAACAACAGTCTCCAGGAGCGATAGCAGCTCTGTGAGCCTGGACTCAAATAGGCTAACAGGCTAATATGTTAAGAATGGCATTATTAACATGCTAATGAAGCTAAAGTGCTAAGATTTACTATTTTCACAATCTTCAATTTAATTTATGGTAATGCACTGAATCCCTGCTGTAGTGGGTGATGCCATTTGCATACTGTGAGCTGGTGTGTTTCCACTGCTGAACAGTAACTTCTGCTAAGACACAGAAAGGAGCAAAAACTTAAGAGCTGACTTTGAGTCAATACATTAATTGCAGGAGCTATGAAAGCATCACATGCTTTTGCATTAATGTAATGAGCAAATTAGAGATAGTTGCAGCCTCTTAAATTATTTCTGAGCCATTATCCTTCTGCTAATCAATATAATGTGTTTATACCGCATATTCTTAACAGACAGACTTATCAAAGGTGTTGAAGTCTGTATAGCTGTGATGTTAGGTAACATTTCTCAGATAGTGAGCATCAGGATAGGGTATAAGATACAATGTAGGTTTAACACAGTGCATTCCTCCTTCATTAGCACAAAATACAGACGGCACAACAAATAAAAATCATACTTTTTTCGCAGGTGCTATTTACATAGCACACAAGCTATCTCGAGGTGCTTTATAATGAAAGATCAACATGATCACGCTGTGTGCAAGCACTGGGAGGAAGTGCTCCATTTTAACAGGAAGAGACCTCATACACACTCAGAATTAGGGAGCTACTGTAACTGACTGGTGAGTGAGTGGACAGAGAAGACAGAAAAGGAGAGACAACAAACAGTAAACAGGATGAATCACAAACTACAGGAGAGAATAAACAAAAAGAAAGAACAGGCGGCACATGCTGCTGCGCTCCCTGTCTGTCCATCAGGCAGGCTGTCACAGGGCTTCTCCCTCTTGGTAATTTCTCGACTGTGTCTTGATTAACTGGATTGTCTCACCGTCACGTGTGACTGGAATGTTTAACAGCAATCATTTCAAAATAAAAGCAAAAGAATCCTGTGCTTTCTGCCCAGAGTCTATGACAAAGTTCTTAATGATAGTAAGCTGTTCAAACCACCTTCTTGCAATTCCAGTGGTTTTGCAATTGCTTGATCAGAAATAAAAGTGTACGAGGATGGGGAAGTCAATAAAAATCTGCATCTCAAAATCTTAAAGTTCTATGAAAACTTCTTTCTAAGATCAAAAAGCATTCTTGAACAAAAGATCAGGGAGTCTTTGACCTGATTGTAAATGTCATTATGATTTCCAGTGTTAGTGGGGTCTGTCTTCTATGTCCATAAAAAGTGCAGTGCAGTCTTTCCCAGTGTAGATGATTTGGTGTTGATTTCATCCTGATCAAGGTGGAAACACGTTTCTAGGGTTAAATACCTTGTGCTCAGGATCTGCGGTGTAGTAACAAAATATTTACAACTTATTTTTTTAATGGTTTCCAGGTACATTTCAGGGTCAGTTCACTGGTGGGATGCGGCACGGCTATGGTGTTCGACAGAGCGTCCCCTACGGCATGGCAGCAGTTGTCCGCTCCCCTCTTCGTACCTCCTTGACCTCCCTTCGCAGCGAGCACAGCAATGGCACCGTCCTGCAGCAAGACGTCCCAATCATCACCACCACCAATGCCTCAGGTGAGGAGACACCCGTCGCCACTCCTACCCAGCTGGGACCGTCTCGAGGAGGCTTTGCCCTCACACTCCAGGTGGACCCTGGGGCTGTTAAAAACAAGAAGAAGGGCCTATTTCGCAGGAGCTCCCTACTGGGTAAGCTGAAGAAGTCCGACTCAAGCACATCGCTGTCCAGCCAGAAGAGCAAGATCAGCTTCCTGAGGCCGGATTCAGCTCTCAGCTCCAACGCCAGCGACACCAACTCCACAGTCAGCATTGGGGATGAAAGTCTGGCTGGAGCTGAGGATTTCCCCCCAGTGGAGGCTGACATTGACGCCACCACCACAGAGGTCTACATGGGCGAGTGGAAGAATGACAAGCGCTCAGGATATGGAATAAGCGAGAGGTCCAGCGGGCTGAAGTATGAGGGTGAGTGGCTCAATAACCAAAGACACGGCTACGGATGCACCACGTTCGCTGAGGGAGGGAAGGAAGAAGGCAAGTACATGAACAACATGCTGGTGAAAGCCATGAAGAAGAGGGTGATCCAGCTGAAGGGAACCAAGATCAAGCAGAAGGTGGAGCGGGCAGTGGAGGGTGCTCAGAGGGCTGCAGCCATCGGCAAGCAGAAGGCAGAGATTGCTGCTTCCAGGTAAGAAACCAGAGAGATCATTCTTCTCATGCCTTTTTTTTAAAATCATATTTGGTCTATTATGGGTGTTTTTTTCTATCCTCAGAGCAAAACTATGATTTCGACATGCTTCTTAGGTTAACTGGTGATTCTAAATTAGCCTCAAGTGTGAATGTGAGTGTTAGTGGATGTCTCCCTTACAAAGGACTTGTAATTTTTCTATGGTATATCCAGCCTGTTGTCCAGTTGCAGCTAAGATCAGCTTCAGCCCCCTGCAGTGAGGCTAAGCTGTCAAGAAAATGGATCGCTGGATAAATCTCCAGCGATCTTTAACAGTGGTATTAAATACCACTGAGGGTCGCTGGCTCTGTTGTTTTTGTAGAATTTGGCTACTTTTGAAGTATTTGCACAAGTGTATTTTTTGTCAAACTCGGCACAAACCCAGCAGATCAGCAGATATCAGTGCCTTCCAATTGGAAAATCCCATGTGGGTGCTTCAGTCTCCTTACAGTAGCTGCACATAAGCATGTTGCTTTGCACCTGCACTCCTTCTCTTCTTTTAATGTTGTTTTTGACTTAATATCTGATCTGTTTTTGATTGAAGCCCACTCTGTTCTGTCCTTGGGTCCTTCTGCTGCTCTCACTAGCTTGTCCATTACCGATATACACATGGAAGAGCGATGAGAGCCGTAGGGGTGGGGGAAAAAATCGATACTGTGTAGTATCGTGATATTTTGTTTGCTAATAATGTATCGATACAGGGACAGCAGAAATCGATATTTTGTTACTAAAAAGGTTTTTGTGCTCAGAGCATGTTGATCCTTTTTCTGAGCAAGAATCCTGACATTCCTTCACTGTCCAAATGTGTTTAACTTTTTTTTGGCAGCAATAAACATGACAGTTTACTTATTTTAATTTAAGACATGTTTTATTTTAATTAAGTTTAAAACTTTTTCATTTAATGTAAATTTATATTTTGTTTTAATTTACTTTCAAATTCTTCAGTTGCTGAATGGGCTGCATAGTTTTCATATTGCATAGTTCAGAATAGCTATAATTGTACCAGATGGTTGCATTCAGTTAAGTTGGACTAGACTGTAATACAAACCGTTCAGTTTGTCAACAATAAAACTAACTGAAATGAGAGAAAGACTGAGTGCGAGACTTTATCAATATTCATTTTATCTAATATCAAAGTTTACCTTTATGTACAGAATCTGAATATTGCAAAAAAAATTTTTTTTTTTTAAATCGCAATAATATCGTATCGTGCGTTAAGTATTGTGATAATATCGTATCGTGGGATGTATGGTGATTCCCACCTCTAAAGAGCCGACATCACCAAATATAAATCACAGCAGATGGAAATGTCAATCTTCTTTTCACTGCACTGGTTCAGACAGAAATATCTATAAATAAAACAAAAATAAAATCAATTATTTTAAAAATCCTACAAAAGGGAGTAAAGACAAGTATGTAGGCACCCCCCAAACTGCAATCCACATAAACACAAACACACTATGTGCTGTAATTGTCTTAGCTACTATGATTTTCCGTAATGTGAATAAGGATAGTTTTGAATTGTTTGGCAACCTTTGCAGTAGAGCCGATGAGATATTTATTTATTCAGATGGCTGAAAGAGTCTTTTATGATCCAGGAAATGCCTTCAGAACCTTTCAGCAGCACTGCTTTTATAACAGGTGCTTAGCCCTGTGACTTATATGTAAATTAAATGGTTAAAAGGCTTAAAGTCGTGCTAGGATTTGCTAAAGGTCAGTTTGTGTGAAGGCAAATGAAGTTCACATACTACTAACATTTATTTAGAGCCTTTATCTGTCATTGTAATCATCCATGGCTTTGGCTGCAAGTCCAAATAAACCTATAACAGAAATACCTTTAATCAATGTATTATAGCACAAACTGGACAACCCATTGTTAAAAATTCATGTGGGTTCTTCTGGTTACCTGTTTAGTTTTTTGTGGTGAAACTGGAAAGTTCACAGGCATAACTTTTCTCCCTCTCAGTGTGTGTTTCTCAGTTTATCTGCCTGAATTGGCACTGTGTACAACATATTCAAACAGTGAGACTGGAGTGACCTTTAGAGCTCCACTGCACTCAGTTACAGGAGTGGCTGAATATCTGATAGCTTTCTGATAGATTTCAACGTTAGGAGGAGAATACATATCTGAAATCTCTATATGTGCTTCCTGCTGCAAGCCCAGATCGTAGTCGACAGAGGATTTAGTTGAATACCTGAGGAGCAGAAGATCTCTGGATTTTTCTAAATGAGTTTGCTTATAGTTTAACACAGAGCCTAGAAACAGGGGAACCCATAAGTCTCATCATCCCCATGAAAGAGAAACAAAATCCAAAATCTCTAAAGCTGAATAATTAACATGATATTTGAGTTGTGAACAGAAGAGTACTTATCATGGAGTCGTGCAGGGTATTTGAGTAATGGCGATGCTGGCCTTTTAGCGAAAATCTTAGATGATTCACAATCTGACACTTTTACTCCCTGCAGTTGTCAAAATGTTGATGTATCTTACAATAGTTGGAATGTAGCAAGCAGCTCCACAGTATCAGTTTCCAGCTCACCACTGTTGGCCTTGAACACGACTTCTCAGAAATGACTCCCCGCTGGGGTCCCAGGGTCCTTACAGCCATGCTCCTCCTGGTGTGAAAACGCTAAAGCATGTGTGGACGTACATGCTGTAATCTTATATTTGTGTGTCATTGTAAGAGGTCGGGTCATTCAGAATTTTTGATTTTAATAGTTTGAGGTTTCCAATAATCATTTGATCAGTGGTTCAAATTCCTGAGCTTATTACACCCAAAGCCTGGAAGTAAAACAGGTGATCTTCTGGAGTATTTGTAGCCAGAAGTATCATTTTATGCAAGACTACACGGCATTTTTATCCTTTGTTCGCCTGTTCTACAATGATCATGTTCCACATTTTGCATCTAGTCTTCTAAATTTGAATATTTTTAATGGAGAGACTGTGGGGAAACCACCAGGGACTGTCATCCTGGGAGTCCTGTAGGAAAACATGATGTCTTTTCCAAGGTGGAAAACTACAAGTAACAAACTATGCCAATTTGGGAAGGCTTCGGTGAAAAAGTAGAACAAGTAAAAAGCAAATTCAGCTATGTCAAAGATCAGAAAGTTTGTTTTTCTTTGTTTTTTAGTCTCACAAGAAACCTGCAGCTCAGAGATGTTTCAGTTGATAGATGCATCCCTGCTAAAACCCAAAGGATTTCTAGATCAAAAAAGAAACTGAAATAACAGTTAAGAACAGTTTAGTGAAATAAAAAAAAGAGGCCACATGAGAGTAAGAAACAACTTCCTTTTATGTACAATGTATTTATTTAGCAAGGAATATATTCACACAGGAAATGTGCTTCACATGCTAAATTCCTCTGAGCATTTGTAACCTGCCCCACACAAACATAGTCTGACCCTATTATAACCCCCTGTGATGCCAGAAATGGCCTTTGCTGAATCCTATTAGAAGGGAAAATGTACTTAATTGTATGACTGCATATAAAAGATGGACACTGGCACTCAGTGGTTTCTACACTTTACCTTTTGAAGCCTGAACCTTAGTTTTTTGGCTGCTGATTGTATTTAGATGAGAAGGTGGGAGTACTAAGTTAAGCCAACAGTACCGAGCTTGGTTACCAAGCTGCATCCGTAAACAGTGCAGCTGCAATGCACAGACAAAGATGCCTGCCACAAATTTTTTTGGAAGGTCTGTTTTTGCTAACATCCCCACAGCGAGCCATATTATCTGTCAGATAAATTAATTAAAAACACTCCAAAAGTCACAAAATTCAGTAGAGAGTATAAATGGTAAATGGCCTGTATTTATATAGCGCTTTACTAGTCCCTAAGGACCCTAAAGTGCTTTACACATCCAGTCATCCACCCATTCACACACACATTCACACACTGGTGATGGCAAGCTACATTGTAGCCACAGCCACCCTGGGGCGCACTGACAGAGGCGAGGCTGCCGGACACTGGCGCCACCGGGCCCTCTGACCACCACCAGTAGGCAACGGGTGAAGTGTCTTGCCCAAGGACACAACGCTCGAACTGGCAACCTTCCGATTACAAGACGAACTCTCAACTCTTGAGCCACAATCGCCCTAAGAGTAGCATTTCCCATAGTGTCAAACTATTCCTTTAACTAGGTGAAAAACCTTTTGGATGAGCACAGAATGCATGAGTGTGATTATGTTTAAGTCATTATTGTGATTAATCGCTACCCCGATTTGTCTCACAGATTTATTTAAACCTTTCTCTCACACATTGCAGCACAATCTGATTTAAAATTAATGCAGGAAATCCTTTTTTATTATGTGATTCATGTGTGCACAAACATGTCTACCTTCAGATTGTCTGACCATACAAGGCGGTGGTGTTTTTGCCGTCTTCAAGACCTGAAATAGGCTGAGTGTTTACAGCAGTGAGACTTGCACTGATGGACTGCAGACCCCCGTCCCTGCAGATTGAAATCTAAATATTGTACTGCAAAGATAAGCAGTATATGAGAGTTACTCATTGTGTCAGTGCTTTAGGATCACCTGAGGCAAGTCTGAACAGAGAAAAGCAGATTTCACATTTAACACGACTGTCATCAGGAAGAGCCTAAAAAAGTGCTGGAAGGTCAGTGCTGAAATTTCAGCTGCACCGCATTTTACAGGCAAACTTTGGTTTTCATTACATTTACTTGGCAGTTTGAGTTACTGTTTACGTTTAAAATTGACTTCTACTATTTACATATTAACTCTTTAGGATTCTGAGTATTTTTGGCTCTTTAACCGTCCATAAAAACAGTTTTGTAAACTGGTTGTAAACAAAGTTCGGACTGGAGCTCGGGACTCTTTGAGGGCTGTCTTGTTTAATTTGAGGGGAATAAAATAACGGGTCAGTAATTAGAAAAACAGATGAGCTCTCTGTACTATTTCTTGTTATGTGACCTCCGAGCAATGTTGCAATAATGAAGTTTCCATTAGCACTTAATGTGTGTGTATTTTAGCCAACAGATTCAATTATATTTAAAGATGCTGTCATCTAATCACTCTTTCATGCAGTCCCTTGTGCACACAGTGTCTTCTTTAGGATTACTTCCCATTTCCACCAAACATTAGATTATCTAATAAAGTGGAATTGCACTGTAATTAGGTCGTAGATGTCACTGATGGAGAGCTTTTTTGTAGCAAGCATAAGCAGTGGCCATTCCAGGTGGTAAAAACAAACACTTAAAAGGTCTCAAGAGAAATTACGCTTTTTAAAATGTACTTTGAATAGCCCTGTTTGGTGCAAGTTCATGTATAGCGAGTTTTCTGCAGAGTTAGTGGGACCCACAGAGAATAAGGGCAGCATTATTTTCCATCGAACACCATCCGCAGAACTGAGAACTGTCAGTCCTTTTCATGTCCAGGCCAGGTGAGACTGGGTCAAACTAAGCAGTAGACTCCAACCGACAAAAATATGTTTCCCTTCTGTCAATTCAAGTTTCAGATGGAATTCTTTTGCTGCATGCGTAGGAAGCACAATCCAAAAGATAGATAAATAAATGAAATGGGTACGGGTTGGGCAGTAGATAGCTCTGGCTGTAATCCTCTTTACTGGCACACATTAAAAGCAGAGGCCAGTGCTGACTCTGAGCAGGTCTAAGTGACCGTGGAGTCTTTTTGCTAATGTGCTTGGGCTGATAAATCATTTATATTTAAAAGTTTCTGTTGAATGAGCTTGTTACCAGCAACTAGCTCAAGCATGAGATTTTCCTTTAACCATATCACAGCACTTCAAATTCCTTGACGAGTGCAGTCTGAACCACTTTGAGTGTCTGGTAAGACCAAATAAGCACAGTATAAATGGCAATCCTTTTTCAGTGATGCAAAACAGGCATCTATTCAGTGTCTTTATGGTGAATACCCACTGCGTGAGGATTCATCATCACATCATTATCAACAGCCAGTCTGGTACCTGCAAAGTGAGACAAAATGCATTGCAAGATGTAGCAGAAAACAGTGTACATGCCACTGACATATCAGTGCTTTATACACTCAGTGTCCAAACATTTAAATCAAATGGCAGAGGAGATGTAAAGTATTGTTAACAAATGCCCTTCTTCTGTGGAACCGGCTTCCAGTTTGGATTCAGGAGACGGACACCATCTCTACTTTTAAGATTAGGCTTAAAACCTTTTTGCTAAAGCATATAGTTGGGGTGGGATCAGGTGACCCGGAATCATCCCTTATTTATGCTGCAATAACGCTAGGCTGCTGGGGACTTCCAGACTTCCACTTTTTTGTCTAACTCAGTGTGTGTTTATACACCTCCTCTGCATTTAATCATCAGTTATTATTAATCTCTCTTCCACAGCATGTCTTTGTCCTACCCTCCTCCTCTTCACCCCTAACTCGTTGCAGCAGATAGCCACCCCTCCCTGAGCCTGGTTCTGCCAGAGTTTTTCCTTCCCACTGTGGCCAAAGCACTCGCTCATAGGGGGTCGTATGATTGTTGGGGATTTCTATGTATTATTTTAGAGGCTTTACCTTACAATATAAAGTGCCTTGAGGCATCTGTTGTTGTGATTTGGTGCTACATGAATAAAACTGAATTGAATTTGAATTGAACTGAAAAAGTGGATTCATTGTTTTTGCAGTAGTCTAAAATTCTGATTGGTATCAGTGCACATTATCTGCTGGAGCCGTGGCTGATAGGGAGCAGGTGTAAGTGACTGAGGAGTTCCTTGCAAAAGTGCATGGAATGCTCTTTATTTTTAGGAGTTTAACTATGTCACAGCACCTTGAATTTATCTTTTTATCCTACGTAGACAGCTACTGGAATAATATTACATCTTTCTTATTCTCTTTTTGACAATTTAATGTCCTTTGCACCCTCTAAAATCTGTTTTTCTTGCACTGGAGTATTTTTATGTTGTTGCATTGGTCCTAACAAAACAGCCTTCCTGTAGTCCTGGATATTAAACTGAAATCCAATATTATATAAGCAGAGGAGACATGACACATCTGTTCCTGGCAGTGGTTTCCTCACACTATGATCCTTTGGCAGTGATGTCTTGGATTTAAAAATACACATACAACCAGGACACTGCATGCGATCCCAGACCAGGCCTCTTCAAGCCCAGTTAGTCAAAGTGTTTGCTGACACTCAGACAGTCTGTGGACATTGTTCTGCTTTGTGGACTGGCTGCTGGGCGTCTGGAGGAGGACCTGTGTGGCAGGACAGGGTGTAAATGACGCACACATAGGGGCCTTGTAGTCACGGAGGAGCCCTGACTAAATATGGACAGGCATACTCTTGCTGTATCACAATCGCGGGGGAATGCAACAGCTGATTGTCCCCCTCCCCCCTTGCTGCTGTCAGACCCCGTCTTTCCTATCTGGTCACAAACACCCAGACAGCGATTCTTCTTCTTTTTCCCTGCAGACAGAAATCAAATACTTACCCATACACCACACAGCTGTGCTCAAAAACAGTAATCTGCTTGCTGTTTTTCTCTCTTTCTGTCACCTCCTGCAAGCCTTAGCTCCGCTAAGAGCTGCCAACAGTTCGAGATCACAGATCTCGATCCATCTTGCGTCAGCAGTGGTGTCAAATGCCTCCATGGATATAAATATGGCACACCTCATAAGCAAGTGCTTGGGTATAAAGGGTTAGTGTATATATGTACCACACCTAGCTTTAGTTGTGGGGCTTGGATTACATACTGTACTGCTGATACTAGCATTTTGTGCTGGTGAGCGATCAACTGGTCATAAAAGTTGTAAACAAAGTTCAGACTACGGCTCAGGACTCTTTGAGGACTATTTTTTTTATCAAGTGACTTATTTAATTTGATAGAAAAAGAAACTGGTCAGTAATTAGAAAAATAGATGAGCTCTCTACTATTTCTTGCGACGTGACCTCTGAGTAATGTTGCAGTAACGAGGTTTCCATTAGCACTTAATGTGCGAATATTTTGGCCAACAGATTCAATTATATTTAAAAATGTTGTCATCTTTTTTATTAACAGCTAATCACTCTTGCATACTCCCTCGTGTATGCACACATAGTTGCTGCAGAGTTGGAAAGGACCCTCCACAAAGATCCAGTGGCACATCTCTCTCGCCATCAGTAGACTCCAAGACGATGGTGGCGGGACAAAAAACAGACATTACAAAACAGCAGAGTACCAGGACTTATTTAAAGAACTGTATCTATACTTATATATTAGGCCAAATTTAAGTTGTACATTAATCTGTGATCTCATAGCTGTGGGGAGTTATGACGCACAGAAAATAAAGTATATTAATGTACTAACACTAGCACATGCTTTTTTTTTTTTTATTCAAAGTACACACAGTTATTTTTGCAGTGCATTTGTGTAAAGTGACCTTTACTGTACTTTTGTTTCTGCAGCTGAAGCCTCTGAATGCTTCCTTCGCTGACTGTATATAAAAGCTGTCTGTGTCTGAGAAGTGAACTCAGTGCAGAATTCTCTTACACTTGTGGGGGTTTGTTTTCTAACAAACAGTAGAGTGCAGCTCCTCTGGTTTCAAAAAGACTTGTATATAAACCTATAGAATAACAGCCCAAGAAAACTTTTGATCTGTGACCTCACTAATCTTAGCGTTATGGGCTGACTTGATCGTTTTTGTGCTTGGTGAAAACAAGGTTAATTTTGAAAATTTGGGCTCAATTTGAGCCAGAAAGAAGGCTAAAGTATTCTCACTGACTAATGTCATGGCATAACACATTGGTTAGCCTTAAACTATTCATTTAAGTGTTTGCTGAGGTCACAGGTGGGATTTATCAATCAGAACATCCATTGACTGACATTATGAGGAGCTATGATATACATTTTTTAGCAACTGTAACCAGACTGGAAGATATATAATTACACCAAAAGCCCCAAACAAATATAGTGTTCCAGCAGGAAAACACTGCTCAGTGCTTGGCTGCTTTAATCCTTCATGCCAGGTTCTGGTTTATTTATTTATTTATTTTTTGTTATTATTATTTTAGTCAGTGATTTGCACAAATCTATTCATTTTGATTATATGACTCGTAATTTACAGGATTGAATTTGATTTAACCATGCAGGCCTAAGTCCCTACTTTTCACCTTGTGCTTGTGCTAAAGATTTCACCATATTTATGGTACTGAGAGTTGTGTGGTCAGTGATGGACACGCTCAGTGAGCTGTGAATGGATGTGAGGCTGCTACAGGGGTCAGTTTATATCCGTCTGCTGCCTTTAGCCATTTTAGTACTTACCAGTAGCTCTGCTACATGCATAGCACTTTATAAAAAAATGCAGGTCTCATAGGTGTTTTCTAATAAAGTGCACAGTGAGTTTTCATACTTAACCACTGTATTTAAGCATAGACTGTATATAAAGGATACATGCAGTCACTTTCAGATTACCCTTTTCTTTCATAATTAGCTTCCTGGCTGTAATGTCCGTCTCCTATGCTACAACTGAAATGGAAAGAACACAGTATTTCATGCTGAATTCAACCATTTATTATGTTAAAAGTAGTACAAATGTAATATCAGTGGTGTAAACGTGGTTCTGTGACTATTGTGCGATGCCATGTTTTGTTGGCAATAAGCTAAACTAAATGGGAAAACTGTGGAGTTCCCAACAGGAAGGAGAACAAGAGAGAGGCAGGAAGCTGAACTGAGCCCGGTGTGTCAAATCTGCTGATTGCTTCAGCTTAGAATTACCCTGGTGCTTCCAGGCATACTAAAGAAAATAGCTGTTAGCCACTAATCTACCCAAGCTCACATCAAGCTATCATAGTAATAATATGAGCTGGACCTGATGTGGGTTACAGTCATTGTTGTTTGAGCCAGATGTCCAAGACATCAGACATCTGGACCATTTAGGTGTATCAGAGGTGAAATCAAGCAGCCGGACTCCCCCTGAGTTAATCCATCAGTCAAAGTCAACTATGGCCAATGGAAAACTGCAGATGTGGTCCACATTCAGACCAAACATTCAGTGTTATCTGAATGAAGCCCCCCTCTGCAGCCTCCGCAGTTAACAAACAGTTGAAACTCTATTCCTACTCCTGAAGACACTGAGCCACTGTGAGGTGGAAGGTAGAGTCAGTTTCCAGGAAGAAGCCATCTGTCGACATCTTTCTCTTCCAACTGGCAGTTTACCCGTCCACACTGAAAGGCTGCCATCTTGTCTGCTACCTCACACACCACTCTGTCTGCAGGCAGTCAGGAACTAAATTGTAATAGTATATTGTTAGGTAAGGGAGAAGATGGTTGAGGCTTTTCAGAGTATATTTTTATAATAAACATGTATGCATATTGTGTTCATTAGCACTTTAAATAAACTTAGCACAACAACTAAGTAGTAAGGACATTTTTGGTTGGTCAGTTATTTCTTTGCTGCAAAATTGCTTCTTGGCAATAAAATTGATACCAGTGGAAATCCATTCATGGGTTGAGCAGCAGAGTTAAGTATGTGGGTTGTGCCTTTAAAAAAAACTTTATAAATCTTCTCAGAATAAGCCAAACAGCTTATTCTGCTATTGACTCTTGTTTTGAGCCTCTGGTACCCTGGTGCTGACAATCTGGCTTGTCATCATTAGAGGCATCTCAATGCATAGAGAGATCAAGATGAGTCTCTGCAGCCAGGGGTAATCACATATCTCCACAGTCTTGGACCAAATTCTATCCTCCAACATAACAACGATCGCATAGACTTTGATCATCTGGTCAAATAAATGATACCAAACAAGAGCTGATAGCAGAATAAGCTGTTTGGCATTGGCAGAGGGGATTTTTTTTCCAAGATTTTCATGGGCACAACCCACATACTTTACTCTGCTTTTCAACACACAAAAGCATTTTCCTCGCAAATGTGGCATCATCTAAGGGGAAATAAACAGGCTTTCCAGTGGTACAAGATTTATTGCCAAGAAGCATTATTACAACAAAGAAGTAATCGACCAAAACAAAGTTTCCTTACTTTTTGTGCTAAGTTTAGATATTGTTGAGATTGCTATGGAAACATGTTGTTAAAGATCAGCTGTTAGAATAACTTTGAGGAAAAACAGCTTCCTGAGTAGGTGCTGAGTCTGTGTGGACAGGTGGAGCTCATTTATATCAATCAGGGGACCTCAGGAGCCTCTAATTGTTCCTGGTGGAAGCATCTTCCCCACCTAAGAGGAGCTATTTTCATCTTGGTGTAAAGTTACAACATGTTGAGTATTTACAGAGTAATCACACTCAGTACCTGCAGTTACTGGGGACAAACAGCAGCAGCTTTTAACTCATTTACCTCTCGAGTTTTTGGATATAGCAGCAATTCATCATCTAATATCATCCTCTTTCATCACTAATGATGAAAACATGATTAGATTTTTTTTTCTTAACTATTAACTGATCCTTTTGTGATTGCCAGATGTTTTACTTTATGGTTTTGAGGAAGTATATCAGCAGGTGTTTTTAATTGTTTAATTAAAAGTTCCCTGATCCGCTTAGCTGAAATTTGACTGTATGTTTACAGAGGCAGGAGGTGTATCAGATTAAATTAATTATATGTGTACTTTTTCACTGAGATGATATGATTTTTGGAACTGTTTGGTTGCTGTTGCAATGTGTTGGGGCTCATTTTCCATGTAACATTCCCCAAGTGGCTTCCTACTGATAATTTTCCCTGACCAAATATTCCAAATAATTGGTTTAGGCACTTAAGGCTACAAAAAAACAATCCAGTTTCTTTCCACAATAGAAACCCAACACACAGAGAGTAAAGTCACACTGAGCTGAATCGTACAGTAGAAATTAGGTTAAATGTAGTTATCATAAAACATGTGCAAAGTCAAAATGCCTGACACACCGCTATGTTCCCTCTAAGCTGTGTGCGTGAGCAATCGCGCACTGCTGACACTGCTAAAGAGCTACCATTAGCATGCTAACAAGCTAAACTGAGATGGTAACCACTGAACCAGTTAAACAGCTTTTATTCTACAAAACTTCAGTATGGCTACAGTCTTTACCCGAGTAGAGAAGCATAATAGTATTAAAATAATAATAAATTGTGCTGCCCTATTTTTGTGGTATAACTAGACTGCATTTCAGGTTTAGCAGCTGGAATTAGCCTTGTTTTCTTGGTTGCTACCTGTTCTTCAGTGATTCTTTTTTTTTTTTTTTTAAGGGGAAATCCAGAGTGAAAGTTCATGAACTCTGCATTGCAAAGTGTTGCATGATAAGTAAATTTTTCCAGTGTGCAGCAAAACAACTATAAATATACAAATGTACGCCTGTCAGGCCGCAGTGCTTTCTGCCTGTCACCCACACAGACATTTGTGTGATGATGGAGGCCTCAGTAGCTTGCCAGCAATAACTCATTGTCTCACTCATGGTGGCAAAAGTGTAATTTATTTCTGTCCCAGGCAAACGGTAGAACAGGACAACCCCTTTCCTCCAAAGCTAATAATACTAATGAGCCATATGACCAGCGACTGCCCACCCCAGCATCCATTTGACCATGATTGAATACTATAAACAAGCCTTGTACTGCGATATTTTTGGTCACTCTGTTTAAGGCCCTTATCTCTGAGAGTGTTTGTGTAGGAAGGTCGAGGTCAATGTCTCATGAACCATTAAACCATTATAGTATGACGTAAATGAATAGAAAGCAGAAAAAGTATGTAGAACTGAAACAGGCTGCATCCTGGTTGATGCATGTGCTGATCACTGGTGGCTGTAAAGAGGTTAAACAAGAAAGTGACAAGCAAATGCTCAATTGAGTGAGCGTATCCAACCCCTCAGCTGTGTTTCCTCACACAAGAAAAGCTTAAAGCTACTTAAAAAGGTGACACAGAGGATAAATAGAAGGGATTTCCCTTTTTGTTTTGGAGCGTAAACGATGGACAATTAAAATATAATTTTTGGCTTTCTAAAGGTGGTTTCTGTCTAACAGTGACTCCAAAATGAACTGATTGATGATTTAATGATGAGACGAGATCAGCAAGTTATAGCGTAGCCTTCAAAATAAATTGATTTTGGTATTTTTCCTCAAATATAACCGGTTTGTTTATTTTGGTTTTTGTCTTTCCCTGTTATTTGTCAATGGAGGTGTCGCTGATGAAATGGTAATATCAGTGCTAGGCTTACCTGAGGGAATCTTCTTTTTTCTTTTTTCTTTTTTTTTTCCCCCTTCTTTGGCTTTAATTATTTTTTATTAGTAAAATTAAGCCTGGTTTAAAGTTATAGACCAGTATAAACCGACATTTGTGAAACTGCCCTGCTATTAAAGGAATGGTTTTATACATTCTGATTTATATATTCCAATTCACCAATTCACAGCTGCTAACAGGTGGACTTTGTTGCCTCCTGTGGGGACAAAACCAGGTTTTGTAGTTTCACATTTAAATTAATAGCATTATTCTATTTGGGAGACACTCTGACTTTGCTTTCTTGATGGTGAAAACACACTCATATCCCACTCTTCCTCCCGACAGCTAAGCCAAGTGTGGTACTGATTGTGTCATTTATAAAACACACTGAAGTGAACAACAGATGCTTTCTGAAAACAGCATGTTCATTGCCGGCATATAGGGGGGGGGAAAGATTAGGATTCAGACCATTAATGAAATGAGAAGATGAAAGAAGGCTGAGTGACTTGTGTTGCATCTTTCCACTGCAGGACAGCCCATGCCAAGGCCAAGGCAGATGCAGCTGAGCAGGCTGCCCAGGCCTCCAACAGAGAGTCCAGCATTGCCAGACTGGTGGCCAAAGAGCTCTCCCCTTCCTTCTACCAGCCAGGTTAGTCGACATCTCCACACCACATTTTAGAAAAAAATCAGCAAAATTAATTTAAAAAGCATCTAAAAGGGCCACCTTTTAAGGCATCATAATGTCACTCACGGACTTTGCAGCTGTATGCAAGCTCTGAGTTTCACTAGATATCACGGGAATGCACACTAAAAAAGCTAATTCAGAAAAAAAATTTTTTACCTACTTATGTATGATACTGTATGAAGGAAACAGCAAATGTAAAATCCCAACAGCAGAGCTACTTCTCTACTTTGTCTCTGTCCTCACAGCCTGTGATAGTATATCCTTCTGCTGAGGCCCATCACAGGGATAGTCGCGTTTGACTGTCTAAAAAAAGGACCATCTTATTGGGTCGAAGGGATCGTATCAGTTTCATTGCGAGTCTGTCGACACACACATTGACACAAAAGCAAAGGGGCTATTTGGGAGCCTCCTGCATTTCACTCCTGCGCTCTCACTCAGCAGAGAGCTTAAAGAAGTCAGATGCAAACAGAAAGTCGTCCAGCTTTCTAAATGAATTGTCTCTCACTTTCTAAATGACTAGTCTTTCACTAAAAGTCTGGTTGAGACTGGCGCTGGCTGAGAAACATCTGCTTCAAAACACTTCATAAATTTAAGGATCGGACTTTTGATATTCTATACTTTTCTTATTTTTAGCATAAGAAAAGTATCATATGTACAGCTGTAGGACAGCTGTACGTGTCCTACAGCTGGTAATCATCATCAGCATGTGTATTCATCCACAACAAAAAATGTTTCCCAACAAATGGTAATTTCTTCTGTTTTAGTAACATTTGCTCAAAACTACAGTGTTCAGCTGTTCAATTCAAACCAAATATGAAGAGAAAGCATATCAGTGCATTGTAGGTATGGATTGTCTGACAATATCAAAAATATTAATTGTTTTTAGTATATTTCATTTTGGGACAAATTTTCTCCTTTGGATTTTTTTCTGAAATGTGAGCAAACAGAGAATTTATTTGTGTTTAATGGAAAAATGTGTACTCCAGCGAAAGCTTATTAGGAAGGGGATGCAGCAGCTGAATGCATCTCTAATATCCTCTGTAGCTGCTTCCTGTGCTCTCAGGAGGTTTAAGGGGATGATACTTATAAAGACAATCTGTGACCTCTCAGCCCTGCAATACTTGAGCTAACATTTTTATCAAGGGAATCTTTTTTTAATGGAAAAATGTCCGTTTTTAAATTGAGCTCCTTTAGCTATTTTCGAGCCAACAGGAATTTATCTAACAGTGAGCTGTGCTCCATGATAATTATGAAACAGCAGAAAGATATTAATATAAATGAATATTTCTAAAAAATATATTTACCTGCAAAAATAACTCAATAAATAATAATAATAATAATAATAATAATAATAATAATTCTCACTGTAAGCTAAAGGTTCAGGCCTCACTGATGTGAGCACTCGGTTATAGACTCCTTTTGTACTTAACCCAATACTGCGCTATGCGCCATGAAGTGTGACCTCTCTGTGAGCACAGTAGCCACACCCATCTGCTGCTCAATTATTCTGTTTGTGAATGGCAGCCAATCAGAATAAAGCTGGGTAAAGTGAGAGGCACTAAAACAGCTACTTTCACATGGTGAATGACTGAAACCACTAAAAACAAAAGAGGATTATTTTGAACTTTAAGTCATGACACTCACATGATAAATCATTTATGATGTTTGTAAATCCCTAATGGATTGAGGCATTATTACTTAGTGTTAAAAATACCATGGCCTTTTTATGGAACATTAATTCTAATTATCGTGATTAGTACATACCCATGCTACAGTATCTCTAATTTCGGTCCATTGTTAGGTGGTTCCTTGGCAATATGACATCATATATAATTCATAATTCAAGTTTGTGGCTATAAATTACATGTTATTGTCATTCAAATAATATTATTTTAATGAGGCATTGTAGGTGCATAAATGTTGGTAGATGGTTGTAGGCAACATGATGGCGTCATATGTTTTTTAGATAAGAACCTACACAGGTCTAAGACGTACCTGTGTGCCAAGTTTCATTAGTCAGTTTGTGATTGTGTAGGAGGAGTTTGAAAGCCCACATTCTGTATCTATTATACATTTTAAATTATGGAAAAAATAATAATTCCTCTGACTTATAATGACTGATGGTAGAAACCAGTGATTAAAAAGTATTTGAACTGGCTTTCAGGTCCTGAGTATCTGAAGAAGAGAGCGTTACAGTTGGCCGTGGAAGGCAGTGAGAACACAGAGACCATCATGCATGAACCCCTGCTAGCTGAGGAGGAGCCACTGCCTACACCACCTGAAAGCCCGGTTATGAATGAACTGGACAGCCTCATGCCTAGCTCATCCCCAGGTCGCACGCCTTCTCCAAGCCCAGGCATCATGAGCAAGGAAGAGCCCAAACTCCTCAGTCCAGGTAGCTGGAATGAAGACAAAACCAGTAAAAGTGGTGGAAGTAGTAAACTCAACGGCAAGCAAGGCAGTCGTCCCACTACTCCCCCTGCTCCTGCTTCAACTGTATCTGAAGGAGGAGGAGGGGCCACCAGCAGTCGTGGCCCATCTCGTACCCCGAGCCGCCAGAGCAACAAGAACGAGCAGGGTTCTGACATGGAGATCAAGCCACTGCAGAAGTTTGACTCTGAGGCAAAAGCATCAGATGCCACTACAGCCCCTGCTGCCCCTGTAAGGAATAGCCTCATCTCACCAGAAGAAGAAGAAGAAGAAGCACCACGTCCCATCTCCAAAGCTCCCTCCAAAACGCCTTCCAAAGCGTCTTACAAATCTGTAACTCCTGAGTCTAAAGCCTCCGAGGTAAAAAGCGAAAGAGCACCACCAACAAAAGAAAGAGTGACGCCTGTATTTGAGAACAAAGTGGAGTCCAGGGAACCGAGCAGGCCTCCCAGTAAAGCAGAAACAAAACCGCTACCAAAACGGCAACCCAGCCCAGCTCCAGCTCCAAAACCTGCTCCGAGTCTTGAACCTAAAATGGCACCAAAGCCAGTGGAAGCAAAATCTGTAGTTGCCAGACCGGCAGCAAAGGTGGAACCCAAAGCCGAAGTCAGACCCAAGCCCATCCTGTCGAGCCTCAGCAACGAGGTGACCCCAGAGTCTTTGGACATGGAGGTAAGACAGTAAATATACACAGTGACTCACTCTTCATTATTTTTTGCTACATCAATATTGTCACAACATGTATGGTGGTGTCAGTCTGTCAGTCCAAGACTTTGGTCAACAGCTATCAGATGGATTACTGTTAAATTTTCCACACACATTCAGTGTCCCCAGAGAGTAATTCTTACCGATGCTCGTATAAGCATTTAGCTCAGTACAGCCTTAAAAATATACACTAGCATTACTGCTGACATTAATGACCATAAGTCCTAGTTTCTAACTAAAGAGCACAGCTTGACACCATCATAGTCAAATAAAAGTGTACACCATATCCAGTCACGTTATTTACCGTATAAGGGCAAAGCCAGACTACTGTTCTGGTTTGTTGGAGGGGGAAATAGTTTTAAATGAATGCTATGTCTCCTTTTTTTCTATTTTAAATGTGCATTTGCTTTATATTGCCTGCCAATTTCAGGTATTAATGTTACATTGGTTTTAAAGTTTTAGCTAAGCATGTACCCTAAGCATCAGCATTAAGTTATAATTATGGCTATAAATATATCAGCCAAACATCTGTATCAGCCAGTACTAACCTCCACCAAATAAGATGACATTTACTAATCTCAGTGGACGATAATTATCTGTTATGTCCAAACAATTTTCTTTTAGTTTCCCTGCTGGCTAGATGGGAATAAATAAATAAATAAAAATACACTTAGAAATAGCATGCATGACAAAGAAATGCTCACTTTTACATTGTAAATATTTGTTATAAGCTAGGATTGAAGCAACTTTTATTGAAATATGCTTAAATTGGTTTGTATTCGGGAAGTAGAAGACAGTGTACACAATGTACCTGCCAATATGAAGCTGGAATGTGGGAGGCTGATTATAGCTTAGCATAAAGACAGGAAACAGGAAGAAATGGCTAGCCTAGAGCTAACCAAAGCTAGCAGATTGCTCCCATCTGCACCCGTAAATCTCACAAAAGGGATAAGGGGTGTTAATTTCTGATCTTTAAAGGTGCTGGTAGGACAATTTTCTTACCCTTTAACTAGGTTGTTCTAGATGTTAAACCCCTTTTTTTGTCTCTTTTTTTTTTTTTTTTGTCTTGCTCCTCCTGCAGTCTTATTTTGAACTTGCTCACAAGATATGTTTTGGGTACAACCATCTCCTATAAATAATAATTTTGATAATCCTTTATTAATTCTTTGCATTGAAAAGATAAAACCCAACATGAACAGCCACAGATTAGGAAGGTTAAAGAAAAACAAACAAAGTGTCTTAATAAGGTTTATGGCCATCACATGCAATTAGAAAGGTTTCAGAGCACTCTGAGTCTTTGTGATTCTCCAGCCTGCTGGAACACTATAAACACCATTCATCCAGAGGATTTTGCCTCATTTGGTGTGTTGATGGTGGTGGGGAGTGCTATGTATGACGTAAATTCAAAATCTCCCACAGGGCTTCATTAGGTTCAGATTTAATGTCTGTAGGGGAGAGCCAGTAGACAAGCTGACCCATGACCTTTATCTGGGCGATCTCAAACACTGTTTGTCATTTGACCCTGAATTTAGTTAGCATTTTCCTTTTTTGTGGGAAAGAAACTAAAGTCTGTCAAAATCTTCATGAGTATCCCAAGTATCATTATCAATTTTGTGTCAGAAGCTAATTATCTCAGGTTTAAATGTCATCACATATGTTCATGGAGTCCCATTGTACAAAAAGGGGTGACTGCATTACTGAAAGTGGAGCTCTGATTTGGTAGAGTATACAATTTTCACCACGGCATCGGGTTGAGCTCGCACAATATTATTCCAGGATAAATATGTAGTCTTAATCCTGTAAAGCCTGAACCATGAAATAATTCCCATAAAATTCTATTTTTATAGTGTTTTTTGAATCTTCTGACAACTTTTTTTTAAGGAAATCAAATGTAAATTTGCATATCTAAGTTTTGATTTGTAGTCAGTACACTCAGTGTTATACAGTTTAAGTTCATGTAGCATCATCATAATGAATAACTGACATTATATTTGATGTTGTATATGTCGCTTAAGATTTTTCCAAGTGATAACAGTAGAAGAAGAGGCAGGGGCTCTACTTTCTTTTTCCCCCCAACGTAGACATCAGGATACATTTTCTCAAAAATTTCTAAGAATTTTGCATTTTAAGTAGCATTTATGTTACATGTTGGTGTTTAACACCTCAAAACTGAGTAAGTTTCCATTTGTTTCTTGAATCTTTGCAGAATCACTTGCAACTTTAGAGAAAATAGTTGTAAGACTTATTTAATAATCAAATCATTATTATCAGCATTATCAAGGGTTCAATTATCAATATTTCTTTGAGTATTTTCTTTTTTTAGCTCTACTTAGAAACTAATTTCTCTGATGACTCATTGTCCCCCTTTCATGTGGTAAGCTGATCCACGAAACCACTCTTTTGGACCTTGTATTTAATTGTGTGATTAACTTAGGCTTAGTTCTAAGGTTTTAATTGATATGAATTTATGAATTTTCTGAATTTGTTGTTTTATTTTTGTCTCATATTTCCTTAGCTTTTGACTTATGGCAAAAAGAAAAGTAATTTGGATTAATTTTAAGTTAACTTGCACATCCATGGAGGCATTTTACTCCTGGAAACCGTTCCTCCCATCAGGACACCGTAATGTACCCTTCTACATAACAGGACCACTGGGTCCCTTTACTGTTGGAGCTAAGGTTTAGGTTTTTCCTTTAATTTTTCACTCATCTCCAGTTTTGACTGGATCCGCTGTCCTTATTCTGCATTGAGTTCTTTTCCTTTTTTAAGGGCCCAAACACCATCATGATCTGCATGGTAATCCTGCTCAACATCGGCCTGGCCATTCTCTTCGTTCACATTTTGTCATGAGACATTTTCCACCTCCTCAGGTAATAAACACACCATCAAAATGTACTCAGAAGAGGCGATACAGTAAAAATAAACATGAATCCACTAATATCAGTTTGCTACAGGTTAACAGCAGTGTCAGAGAGAGATGGGCTTCCTCCTCCTCCTCAGTAAAGACCAGAGATCAAAGACAACACTGAGGAGGAACAGAAGCCTCACGCAGACCGCTGCAGCTCCTAGGATGGTTTTTGTTGATATGACTTCGTGAGGCTCTGCGAAGCTCCTCTCTTTCAAGAGGTTAGAGAAACTGAAGGACATTGAAGGGCTGGCACTGTTCAGTGCATCTAAAAATGATTTGTTTAGAGGAAAAAAAAATTGGTGGGTGAATGGTAGGTTATGTCCCGGTGATGATGCTGAGGAAAGAAGGGTGGCACTCAAGAATTCAACTTTTTCACAGTGTGTCATGAGCGTGTCAACATTTTTGCAATATGGCTTTTAAATAAACACTTAATTGGCATTCAGACTATCTGGATCTCACAAGAGTGAATCAGGCACATAAGACAAACCCACCTAGATACGTTTTTAATCGCCAGACTGAATATTCTCTCTATAATGCCTTGAACTTGATTGTTTAGACACAAAAACTACAGCAGATGTGTGAAGGGTTTGGGCGTGATAACTGTTACTGTCAGGAGTAGGGATCTCGCGTGTGTTGAGTCTCATCAAGAAGCTCTCCGAGTGGTACTGTAAAAAAAAAAAAAAAAAGGGGTTTATTTACTGGCAACATTTTCAAAGCGTTGTGAGTTTCTGCAAAATCTTTGAGACTGTGGTGTACTACACTGTGAAGTTTTCAGTTTTCACTGGGATTTATGTGCATTTCCTGTCATTCTGCTGCTTTGCTTTGGGGAAGCTGATAAACCAAATAGAGAAGGGAAAATAAGAAGCTTATGAGTGCCGCTGCTGCTGCGTAGGTTCCTGTGGTGTCGTGCAATGCTGTTTAGCACCCAGGCAGCTTTAATACAGAGTTGTGCAAGTTTTGCAAGAGGAAAATGATGGCTGGAGTTTATCTAATTTGAAACTGTCACTGTATGTTGTTGTAAGGTTGCTGGATCTACATAATTATCTTGCAGCAGGGAGTGGGTTGGGTTCATTATTTTATGTGTCAGTGTAGAAAACTGTCCACTGCTTTATTTTCAGGGCCTGTTGTAAGATCAGCTTTTGTACACATGAGAACACTTTGTATGCATCTGTGTTTTTGTACCTTTTTTGAAGTGCACATCTTTACAGCATTCAAAATATTCTGTTGTAGGATTTTGGGGGGAGGGCTCATTAGTACAATCAGAAGTTGTAATCCTAAAATTTGTTTCCCAAATGAGTCAGATTACCTCATGTTTGTGAGATGGAGGAAAATAGAAAGATTCTTAACTCCATGTCTTATATTGAGAAGAAAGCTTTTATTTTCTTAACCCAGTTAGGATTTAAAAGGAACAGAGTTTTAGCTGCAGTTTTTTGTTGTTGTTTTTTTTGCCTTTGAGTTTGCAAATGTACACACAGACCACTAGTGAAAAAGTCTACAAGCATATAAAACTGTTTTGAAAGTAGTAAAAACCAGTTTAAGAAATTCCCCATTGTGGTTTACCTGTAATCTACCAATGATTCATACCAGTGTCAATGCAAATGTGGAAGCCACTTTATTTTTTCTGTTTTAGAGCAGAAATACAGCTGAAGTCAAATTAAAAACTTTTACACTTGTGAATCTTTTATTTTTGATGATCTGTAACAGCTCCCACTGTTAGCTTTGAGATTTTGAACGTACTCGTCATCATTCATTACCCTGAAGAAATCCAGTCTAGTAACAGAAGAAGAAAGTATTTTTAAACACCACCTGTCTGCCAGCATGAGACTCCCTCTGTCCCTGCCTTGCGCCACAGTGAATATCACACCCAATTTTAAACCAAGGCAACGTTTGGCCTTGGTGGTTCTCAGTCAGGCATGTCAAACCTCATCCGAATGGTAAATATGGGTGTAACAATCCTGAAATCTACACCAAAAATCAAACAGTGACAATAGATCATTGTACTGTCTATTTGGAAATTGTTCAGGTATGGAGAAAATGGACAAACATCAGAATAGAGGGGGTTCTGCCAGCAATAAAGACTTTTGTTTTTTGTTATTCCTTTCACATATAGTTCCTAATTACAGAGCACTGGACTGGAAAGTGAAAAATAAACTCAAACCAAGTCTTTTATTCTGTGATATTAAATGGAAAATGAATCAAACAGAATAGGTTTCCACTAAGATAACGCTATATGTAATGCAAGTGCCCTCACATACACACAGCCTCTCCTCCTCTCTGGTGGGTTCTCTTTGTCTGGTTGCTGATGTCCTCACCTTTCGTACCAAAGACTTCTGTATTCTTCCCAATGTTCTGTTATAAAACTATAAATACACCTGTTTTGGTAAATTGAAAAAATAATTTAATGCCAGACCATGAACAGAATGTAGATTGAATAATCCAGCTCAAGATCTGAGCCAAAACTGAGGTGTGAATTGAGCCATGATCAAAGGAGAATTGTCACACTATTAATTGTGATATCACCATTCTAATGCCTCAGGTCAGGTAAAGTACCTGCAATAGTTTGAAATGTCAAGCACTTCAACATGGTGTTGAGTCAGCATGTGTGGAGCATCACTGCCCTCAAGTGACTAGAAAGGAGTACGAGTCCCCATGCTGGCAACATCCGTAAAGATAGATTAGGTCATGTTAAAAGTACACAGTGGATAAAAGTATTTGATTCCAGCCAAGACATAATTTTGTTTTTTGCTAAAACTGAATAATCTGAAAATTATAAAGAAATTCTACTATCCTGTAATTCATTAGCACAAATGGTGCGTTCAATTAAACTTTATGAAACTAGATGGTAGAGATTAAGAGAAGGAATATGCTAGCACTTAATACTCTTCTCCCTCATCGTCGTCTACCACGCTGTCAGCGCCCACCTCCTCATAATCCTTCTCCAGAGCTGCCATGTCCTCTCTGGCCTCGGAGAACTCTCCCTCCTCCATACCCTCACCCACGTACCAGTGAACAAAGGCACGCTTAGCGTACATCAGATCGAACTTGTGGTCGAGCCGAGCCCAGGCCTCTGCAATAGCAGTGGTGTTGCTCAGCATGCACACAGCCCTCTGGACCTTGGCCAGATCTCCACCAGGAACCACAGTGGGGGGCTGGTAGTTGATGCCAACCTTGAAACCAGTGGGGCACCAGTCCACAAACTGGATGGTGCGCTTGGTTTTGATGGCGGCAATGGCAGCATTGACATCTTTGGGCACCACGTCACCACGGAACAGGAGGCAGCAGGCCATGTACTTGCCATGGCGAGGGTCACATTTCACCATCTGATTGGCTGGCTCAAAGCAAGTATTTGTGATCTCAGCCACTGAGAGCTGCTCGTGGTAAGCCTTCTCTGCAGAGATGACTGGAGCATAGGTGGCCAGGGGGAAGTGGATACGGGGGTATGGTACCAAGTTGGTCTGGAACTCTGTCAGATCAACATTGAGGGCACCATCAAAGCGGAGGGAAGCAGTGATGGAGGACACAATCTGACCAATCAGCCTGTTCAGGTTGGTGTAAGTAGGACGCTCGATATCGAGGTTCCTACGGCAGATATCGTAGATGGCCTCGTTATCTACCATGAAGGCACAGTCAGAGTGCTCTAGGGTGGTGTGGGTGGTCAGGATGGAGTTGTAGGGCTCCACCACAGCGGTGGACACCTGGGGAGCTGGGTAGATGGAGAACTCCAGCTTGGACTTCTTGCCGTAGTCGACAGACAGACGCTCCATCAGCAGGGAGGTGAAACCAGAGCCGGTGCCACCGCCAAAGCTGTGGAACACCAGGAAGCCCTGAAGACCAGTGCACTGATCAGCCTGAGGACAGAGAGGAAGACATGACAACCAGGCATGAGTTATTTCATTCAATAATTTAATTCTTATATACATTTTATACTAGCTGCTTTGAATTCACCCACCAGTTTGCGGATCCTGTCCAGAACCAGGTCAATGATCTCTTTGCCGATGGTGTAATGTCCACGGGCGTAGTTATTGGCAGCATCCTCCTTGCCTGTGATCAGCTGCTCGGGGTGGAACAGCTGGCGGTAGGTACCACTGCGCACCTCATCTATGCAAACAGCATTACATTAGTTTTTCTTTAAAGATGTTTTAATTTTCCTACATTAGTGTTCAGCGAGCGGTGATGACACTTACCGATGACAGTGGGCTCCAGGTCCACAAAAACAGCTCTGGGGACGTGCTTTCCAGAACAAGTCTCACTGAAGAAGGTGTTGAACGAATCGTCTCCTCCTCCAATGGTCTTGTCACTGGGCATCTGTCCGTCCGGCTGGATCCCATGTTCCAGGCAGTAAAGCTCCCAGCAGGCATTGCCGATCTGGACACCAGCCTGACCAACGTGCACTGAGATACACTCACGCTGTGGAAATGAGATGGAAAAGCCATTTATTTGGTGACCTCATTTTTGACTTATTATCCAAAAATTACATTGTTAGACCTGCTCTTCAACTAACGTAAAGTTACCTGGGGGAATATGGCTTCATGATTTAGGACTGTGATTTCAGCAATACTGGAATTTTAGTATAGAACATTAAAAATATTTAATCGTTCCATCAGTCAGCTATGTAATTTGTCCCTTGCAACAAATGAATCCCACTTGAGAGAATTCTTAACACTGTTAATGCTTTAGCGAGCCAAGTTGAACTTGAAGTCAGTTTTCACTGTCACTTGCATAGCTCTCTTAACCTAATTACATCGCAAAGGTAACTTATGCGGAAGTCAGGCCAGGTTATGTTTAGAGTTTTGGTTTAAGGGAAGTTGAATTCATCACTGATGTAATTTTTCTTCTGAAGTAACACCTTTTATTTTAAAAGGTTAAACCACATCCTACCAACAAAGGACCAGTCACAGAAATTTGCCTGTATTCAGGAATGTCAGCTTTATTTTTTCTATCATTTGCATCTGATTTGAGAAGTCGCTGCTCAACTAATCCATTTTGGTGCAGAAGAGTCAAATGATGCACCAAAGTTGCCTGTTGTGTAAGCACTCACAGACCCTGCAGAAGGATCATAACCACTGTCTGATAATAATCTCCGACTCTGACTTAGTTGGTTCTACAAAACCTAAAGCCCAAGGTTGGAGAACATGGTCTGTAGTACATCCTCCGGTCTCTCACTCTTCAGTAGTGACATCAGTTTTTTGTTTTGTCTCAGCTTTAACTTTCTTTAGACCCTCTTACATCAGAAACATTTTCGTCATAAATTAGCAGGTAGACACTGGAAAGAGATCACATCGATCACGGGAGAGAGACGGATAGATGGCAGCGTGTGCGCAACTTTTTGCGTATTTGGGGAGCGCACCCGCGCGCTATGGTCGCTGTGGCGAGAGCAATCTACAGGAGATGGCGACAGATTCAGGACGTTCAGAATGTGTGGGATCTTAAAAATTCCGCCCGCTATTTGCCGCTTTCTATAGTCCGAAATCGCTACTCCAATTTACATAGCCTGTCCGCTACTCATGTGGTCACCTGAGGCCTTTTACGCTCTGAACTAACAACCCTTTAGAAATATGTCGCATGTGAGCCAGGACAAGACAATCGAGAACAAACAAGTGCACATCAGAGTTCAGCAAAGCAAACACAGCTGTAGACAATGAAAGACTTCTTTACAAAAAAGTAGCCCATACACGCCCAAAAACATTAAAGACATGAGAAGAAGAAGAAGAAGAAGAACAATTGAGCTTCAAGTGAGTTGGTTTGTTTGTAGTCTGCGGTCGCAGGTTCATAAAGGCCAGGATCCTTCAAAGAGTTGTTAGTCATGGGAATGCTTCAGCCTGAAAGCAGGATGACCTGTTGACAACTGGCTCAGTGCGCGCACAAGAAGCCGGAAACGGACACAAGCAAATAACTTGAATTTTGGATGTGTCCTGTCATATCGCACCAAAAATACAGTCAGGACAGCGTAGTCTGGTTAACAGTGTGAATTTTATCCTTTTAAAAATGAAATTGGTGTTGCTAAATCCTGCTGATACTTCCGGCTAATCTCAGTTAACGGTCTGCCACCTGATTATTGACTATTTCAGTAATGATTTTTGATTAAATCGACACTTAATAAGAGAAAAAAAATTTACTCACCATGTTTCCTGAAGTCAAGAAGTTTCAGAGCCGAAATGAGGAAAAAGAGGAGAAATTAGTTAATTCCTACAAACAGGCTTTTATGAATCCTGTGTAAGAGATAAATGACCAGCTCCTGCTACACGGTGGTTTTTATAACCCTAGATCCTCCGGAAACAGTCTGCTGGATCTGATTGGTTTGATGTCGCATGAGACCTGCGCCTATTGGTTAAAATGGACCAGACGGTAGGATGGAGATCTCTGCAGGTGCTTTCTTACGATTTCTTAAATATTTGTGGAGTACAACATGGTTTTAACAACTTATTAGGGCTATTTCATTATATGAAGAATGGATATGTTACACTTCCATATGAACATTTGGCTTTTATAGACTTCAGAATTATAAAGAAACATTATGAAGATCTAACATCTGGGCTTAATGGATCTGGTCACTTGCCACCTATTTGCAAAGAACACTGATTCGTCCAACCAGAAGGTTTTGCATTAAGTTGTCCACGCGATGCAGGAACGGAAGAAAGGAGTCCTGATAGTGGGATCTGGAACTTCTATTCTCAGGTTTGTGTGCACCTCTACCTCAAACCTCAACTAAAAGCTCTGATCCAGAGCGGTTTTAAATAATAGCCTTGAGCCAGAGAAAAGTATGTTGGAAGTTGAGTAGCCACCAATCCTGGAATTTTGCTGATTTTTTTTTTTTTTTTGTTCCAGGCTGACTTCAGCCACCTTCTCACTCCTCTTCTAACAGAGATACCCACAGCACGCAGGTGTGAAACTAAAGATGGGCAATAATACTGCCATTGTGGCTGTTGTTCAGGATTATGTGAAAAGGTTGGAAATTCAGTGGAAAGGTACTAATGATGCAGATTGGGGAATTGGGTTATTGCCTGGAAAAGAAGCTAGATGAGGTTGAAAAACAGCAACAAGGATGTGAGAAAACAGGTTATGGAAATCTCCTCATTTGCTGATTCAGGTATGTTTAAAAAGGTCTTTGTTCCCCATCATCTGAATGTTACCGATACACTTTCCAAACTATTTAAATAGGTTTTATGGTTGAAGGAACTTAAAATAAACATCTGCACTAAGTTACTCGAGTAAAAAGATATCAAAGCTCAGGCTTAGTGCTAATACAGTCATAAAGATCACTAGTATGACTGAAGACACTGATCCTACACTTTGTCTTTGGAGCTATAGTAAAAACAGTCATCCGTCAGCTCATGTAGCTTTAATGCATGATCTGGCAAGACAATCGAAAAATAAATAAAAATGGGGTGAGAAATTCTGCAGTGTGACTCCAACTTTTCTAGTATGTGGTGAATTAATTTAGCCACTTGAATGCTTGTAGTTAAGGATATATGTTCGTCAGATAGTTTAAAGTTACATTTGTTGTGTAGCCTGTAAATGTGGCCAAATTAGAAGTTTATTAAAGCCTCCTGCAGTAGACCTGCTGTTTTAAATGTAATGTAAATCCAACGGGTTTTTCTGCTTTGCATCTTTGTTTATAACCTCTCTTTTATGGATCTGTTACGTGACTACAAGTATAGCTTTGAACATCAGAGTTACATGTTTCTTTTATTTGTATTAATTTTTATTTCAATTAAGTTTACTTTCCACAGCGTATTGAGTCATTCTGTTTCATTTTTATTAATTGAAAATATTCAGTTTCACTGTTAGCTTTATATTTTAATGCGTATATAAACATTTTCAGGTTATGTAGACATCCTTGTCTCAATAAACTGATTTACAAATTTGACCTCATCAAAGACCAAAAATAAGATTTAGTGTTTATTTTTATTTTAGTTAATCTTGTAAGTGCATTATCATTTTAGTTAACCTTCTTTTTAGTTTGTATTTTTGTTTCAGTTCATTCTTTTTCTAACACCTAGTTTCAGTTTTTACTTCACTTTTAGTACCTATAATAACCTCCTGCACATAATGGACTTGAAACAGTAAATTGATGTGAGCCAAATCCACCCCTGTGAAAGCTGGGTTCCCGCCCAGTGCTTATGCTCTGGCACTGCCTCTGCATGAAGGGCTTCTCTCAACGCAGATGTCCTTGGCTGGTGGACGATCTAACTTATCAGGACATACGTGTGGAATCAGATTTTGGCCCCTTGTCAAGCAGGGGTGCACCGAGGGGAAGGAATGCCAGGTGGCAGGGTGCTGTTGCCATTATTGACAGCATGAAATTTCCTGCATGATGATGAATCAATTACTGTATAACCTACATTTTGGTTACCCCACATTCTGCCTTTAGGCCTCTTTTTGGTGACGTTACACGTCCACTTCACAGGTTTAATAAGAAATAAGTTGTATGAGGCTGCTGACATTCAGTTTTCTATACTTAACAATATTTCATCTCTTACAGTTCCTGACAAACTTATATTGCAGTGTCGGGGATATACATGACAGTATAAAAGGAAATAATGCACCATTTTATTAGAAAAATATTAAAGTCCAAAAAGCTAAAATTGCCATTGGAATTCATCTTTTAAATCCTTTCTATTACTTGGAGTCTCTGAAATCTGGGCTATTTTCTGCTTTTCTATTTTTTATTTCTCATCCATCCTATAGAACTACTGGAGGTATGAGCAGAGGTGGCAGCAGACAATATGAACGGGGGCATTTTGCTGAAGTCACTTTGTTATTCCATTAAAAATAAATAATCATCATAAAAAAGATTCATGTTTTAAACCTTATACACAGAAAAATATAGGCAAAGTTATGAGAGGGCAAACATATCTGTCTCAGATTACATACGGAGACAAAGCTGGAGACAAATGGGAGAGAATGTTTTTCCAGAGTACACCACTCACTAAAACATTTGACTGTGCTCACAGTATCCTCGACACATTTACATTTTGTTTTGCAATTTTCAAACAGTCCTGCTTTAAAAATAGCTGTATGACCTGATGAATGGCACCTTTATTGTTTTATAGATGTGAGGGGTACTTCAAAGTCTGACCCATCTGCTCATTGTCCTCATCAGTCATGGTGGTTAACACGATTCACCGTAAACTGTAATTAAACTGAGCTCACACTGCAACAACTTATCAGTTACATGATTGTTTAAGTTTCATTACAAAACTGTATGAACTGGCATAACTTATAGTTGAGGTGTATCAGTAGGATTCAGCTGAGGTGCACAGTGACTTTTGTGGGCATAAGCCTGGACTGCCACTTCAGTAATGAGAAGCACTGTACCTCACAGGGAAATGAACACCTCCAAATCATGAACTGAAATGGATAAAACAAGTGGAGCACTAACAACGTGAGTGTGGATCAGCTTCAACATGTTGATTCAGAACATCTGTGGAGCATCACTGCCCCCAAGTGACTAGACTTTAATCAGTTTTACTTTCAAACACTGTTAGTAACCACACAAGAAACCTGTTAGATTATATTAAACCACAGTGGGTCTTGCAGGGTTTGGGATGTAGAGCCTCTACAGATGGATGCTGATGAGATTAAAAATGTGAAATCAAGTTATGAGATCTTTATTAAGTGGGGAATTTTGAAAGGTTAACATTATGATTGTTCTGACCTAAAAGAAAGGATCAACCCTTTGTGTGATGGATGGGCTTTGCAGATTTTTGGCTTCTAAAGTGGTGCGTACCAGAAAGTATTACAGCATCATGTGAGCACTTTAATTCCACACAAGTTAGATTAAGCTCTAATAACTGAAATTCTAAATTTGATATCCAGTGCCCTTTATAGTATTTTAAAAAGAAAAGACAAATTGCAGTCATTGAACAAACTTTATTTATGACAGAAATAAATGGCACAGGACCATTAAGTCATTTAATACTCTTCTCCCTCATCATCCTCTCCCAAGCTATCAGTTCCCACCTCCTCATAATCCTTCTCCAGAGCTGCCATGTCCTCTCTGGCCTCGGAGAACTCTCCCTCCTCCATACCCTCACCCACGTACCAGTGAACAAAGGCACGCTTAGCGTACATCAGATCGAACTTGTGGTCGAGGCGAGCCCAGGCCTCTGCAATAGCAGTGGTGTTGCTCAGCATGCACACAGCCCTCTGGACCTTGGCCAGATCTCCACCAGGAACCACAGTGGGGGGCTGGTAGTTGATGCCAACCTTGAACCCAGTGGGGCACCAGTCCACAAACTGGATGGTGCGTTTGGTTTTGATGGCGGCAATGGCAACGTTGACATCTTTGGGCACCACATCACCACGGTACAAAAGGCAGCAGGCCATGTACTTGCCGTGACGAGGGTCACATTTCACCAACTGATTGGCTGGCTCAAAGCAAGCGTTTGTGATCTCAGATACAGTTAGCTGCTCGTGGTAAGCCTTCTCTGCAGAGATGACTGGAGCATAGGTGGCCAGGGGGAAGTGGATACGGGGGTATGGCACCAAGTTGGTCTGGAACTCTGTCAGATCAACATTGAGGGCACCATCAAAGCGGAGGGAAGCAGTGATGGAGGACACAATCTGACTGATCAGCCTGTTCAGGTTGGTGTAAGTAGGACGCTCGATATCGAGGTTCCTACGGCAGATATCGTAGATGGCCTCGTTATCTACCATGAAGGCACAGTCAGAGTGCTCTAGGGTGGTGTGGGTGGTCAGGATGGAGTTGTAGGGCTCCACCACAGCGGTGGACACCTGGGGAGCTGGGTAGATGGAGAACTCCAGCTTGGACTTCTTGCCGTAGTCGACAGACAAACGCTCCATCAGCAGGGAGGTGAAACCAGAGCCGGTGCCACCGCCAAAGCTGTGGAACACCAGGAAGCCCTGAAGACCAGTGCACTGATCAGCCTGAGGACAGAGAGGAAGATATGACAACCAGGCATGAGTTACTTCATTCAATAATTTAATTCGTATATACATTTTATACTAGCTGCTTTGAATTCACCCACCAGTTTGCGGATCCTGTCCAGAACCAGGTCAATTATCTCTTTCCCGATGGTGTAATGTCCACGGGCGTAGTTATTGGCAGCATCCTCCTTGCCTGTGATCAGCTGCTCAGGGTGGAACAGCTGGCGGTAGGTACCGCTGCGCACCTCATCTATGCAAACAACATTACTTTAGTTTTGCTTCAAAGATTTTTTTAAATTTTCCTACATTATTGTTCAGCAAGCAGTGATGACACTTACCGATGACAGTGGGCTCCAGGTCCACAAAAACAGCTCTGGGGACGTGCTTTCCAGCTCCAGTCTCGCTGAAGAAGGTGTTGAAGGAATCGTCTCCTCCTCCAATGGTCTTGTCACTGGGCATCTGTCCATCCGGCTGGATCCCATGTTCCAGGCAGTAAAGCTCCCAGCAGGCATTGCCGATCTGGACACCAGCCTGACCAACGTGCACCGAGATACACTCACGCTGTGGAGAGGGGGGGGAAAAAAAAAAGTAGTCATTCATTTGTCATCCATTCTATTTTTTTAATCCCAATAGTAGCTGAAAGCTACTCATCACATGTTGAGGCCGTCTCTGGAACTAATGTGAGAAATGAGGAAGAAGAAAATAAATAAGGCTCTTTGTTAGCAGTGGGATGCCACAGTCATGACTCCCCTGAGGCTGATAACATCTGAGCCCTTTAGAAATATCACATGTACATCAAGCAAAGCAGCAAGCAAATCTTTTGTGTCGAGAACAAACATTTTCACATCAAACCAAACAAAAGACAAAAAACCCCATAAAACTTTAAGTGAGCTGCTTCTGTTTGCTGAGTCTGTGGCTTCAACTTCACAAAGGCCGGGCCTCTTCAGAGAGGCGCTAATCAGAGGAATGCTGCAGGCTGACCTTTGCCAACTAGGTCAATGTGCGCATGAGAAGCCGGAAACAGACAGACGGGGCAGAACTTGAATTTGGGCTGTGCCTCGTCACGCTACACCAAAAATACACTAAATGTCTGTTGAACACTGGGGTTGGTTAGCAGCCTGAAATGATAACTTCTTATAGCTATTAAAGTAACGACTGAACTTAACGACCCTTTCAGCTGATTTGAATTACCGGCTACCACGTGATATAACTTCAGTTTGAACTTAATTGTAGGAAAAGACAAAAAAAAACAAAAAAAAACAAAAAAAAACTTGACACTCACCATGTTTCCTTGTGTTGATAAGTTTCAGGATTAAAATGAGGAATAGGAAGCGAGAAAAACGTTAGCTCCCACAAATAGGCCTTTATGAGTCCCGTGTAAGAGGCAACTGACGCGTTGCCTCTGGGCGGGGCGTTTTATACTCGCTCACCCGCCGGAAACGCTCCGCTGAATCTGATTGGGTCACGTCACACGAGCCCTATTCCTATTGGTTAGATTATAAGCGTCACGTTAAGCCTGACACGGCACAAACTTTTCAGGAAGGTGAGGCAATCCCAGCTGCCAGCAGTGTGTTTCAGGCAGGAACTGTGCTTTTTTTCCCCCAGTGATTTCACATTTAAGTTTTTATTGTCTGTTTTCACTCATACTTTACAGCATCTACCAAATATGATCGGATACATTGTAAGAGAAAGACATGGCAAAGTAAACAGAGAAAAAGATATGTTTTCACGAGGAAAAAAACTTTTTAAACCCCTATTTGGAAGCAAATTAAGGTTTTAGGCGGTTTTTTAATATAACTGGTGATTCTATACGTGCCGGTTTTATGTACAAGTGCCTGGAGGAGATTCATCCCGGCTACAGAATGGTGAGACTTGCATCTTGGAGGGTGGGATATACCTTGAGTTCCCCAGTCCTGCTTTATTTAGTTAAATGACATTCAGTGAGTATTATAAGCACAATATAGAGTGTTGGGAGAAGTATTCAAATAAAGAAAATGACACTTAGAAATCCACTCCAATAGACTCCCTCAAAAATAAGGGCAGCATTATTGTCAGCAAAATTTAAAAAAAAAAAAAAAAAAAAAAACCTTTTGTAAGAAAAGAAACTTGTCATCACATATGACATTATTACTTAACCAGACCTGAATCATTTTGGTGCTGCGGGCTTGTTTTTAAATATCTGTGTACCTCTAAACAATGTCGATTTATGTCTCCCAACCTGGTGCTCGGGGTCCAAAGAGTCACAAGCAAGATTTATTTATAGAACACATTTCAAAACAGCAGCTTATTCTTCTTTCCACAAAACCAGAAACCTGAAAAAGTAAAAACACAAACATACTGACTTACACAAAAAGTAAACATGGAGGGTAATATTACATTAAGTCTATATTAAGTCTTGAGCCGTTCTTTTTTCTTTGCTTTGTTTCCCCTGAGCTGGGCTTCTTGTAGATTTTTTTTAAGTAACAATAGTTCTCCTAGAGCTTGAGCAATAATTCTCCAGACTTTCCTGAAGGTCTTTCAAAGTTTTTCTTTGGGCACTGGCTGTTTTTTTCACTCACATTCAGTCCAGTCCATGTACCTTATTTTCCTTTATTTGTCCAGTTGGCCAATAGGGGAGCAACAGTTACAACAAATACAAATACCTGATCAATTTCAGAGGAATTTCTGTTTGTTTATTAACCCACTTAAAACTGACCTGTGAGGATTCAAGCATATCGAAGTAACTCACTTATTATTTGTTCCAGTTTCAGTGGGGGAATAAAATGCCAAACATTCACTTAGACAGATATAATATGGTATTTATCACCAACAGGTGATTCCCATAGAGTTAGCTGAATATTTAGCAAATGTGTTTTTAAAAAAATTATAGGAATTGGACAAGTGGTAGACAAAAGAAGAAAAAGCATGCTTAAAAACTGGCAAACTGAATAAAAATGTCTGAGCTTAGAGAAAACTACTATCTGAAATGGCTCCAAGACACTGCTTCTTTGTCAAGGGTAGCAAGCCTAAAAGACTGAAAATCAATATACAACTCTACTGAAAAAAATCCCATCTGACCACTTTAGGAATGAGCTGATATTTTTACTATTAGCATATTTAATGAAATGCATGCAAAATATTTTTATACTATATGGATATTTAGGTCCCAAGCCTAAATTTAGGTATTTTAAGATGATGTCTTCTAAGTTGCATTTTTGCCTTTTCAGTGAGTCTTCATTACTTTTAAAGGGAGAAAACGTGAAAATGTCAAGCCTGAAAATCACATCTAAGTTCTGTTTAAAATTCCAATTACATTTACAACCCCTATTCCACAAATCTCAAATTTTAAAGGCAAGTGAAAAAGGGCTAGAATTTTATTTTGACCCAGAAGAAGTCACAGCTACAGCTGTGGCGTTGTGTCAGAGCAAGCAAAGCAAAGCAAAGTAAGCAGTGCTTTGTTCAGTTAGTTCAGTTCAGTTAAATAAAATAAAAAAAAATAGGCAGGCAGAAATTAAAATGTCCCAAAGTGAAAGCAAAGTCTCTGCGTCTACCCTGTATTATACTGCCATCTTGTGGCACAGTCGCTTCTTGCTGTTTAATAAACTGAGCAGACAAAGGCTCCACAAACTCTTTCAGATTAGTATTAGTATCTCAAACTTACTTTTTCATTAATATTTGTAATCCTCCTGTGAATACTGGCAGTTAACCATGTCACACAGTGCTCAAGCCTTTTAATTCAGCTGTAATTTTTATGTATCGATATATTTTATTATGCTTTTTAATCCTTTAATCAAGTAGTTGAGCTGCTTTTCTGAGCTCAATAAAAGCTGTTTTGGAGGTATGTATTCCTCACAGGACAGCCACTACAAACATGTTATTTTATAGAATATGATAAATCACTGTAGATAAAACAGAATGCAAACGGTTTAAAATGAGCTCGACATCTTAACATCAGTATTAATCCCTATAACACTAACAGGCATCCTTTTTCATCAGAATAATTACTTTATGTACAATTTGTCTGTAATGCAATCATGCCAAAAAAGAAAATAGACTCTTGAAAGTTCTAATGCTTGTTTTATGCTTGAGCTGTGATAGTGGGAAGGCAGGTAGGCAGGTAGTTATGGAATGCTGAGAGTGTTTGCTGTTGATGGAGGCAGTGTGAAAAATATGTGTTACAGCCGGTCTGTGGGCTACTCTTGTTTGTTGGTCCATCAGCCATCTGCTGAGAACAACAAAGTGATAACGTGCAAGGATCTGAAGAGGAAATAAGTATTGAAAACTGTCCACCGCAGCCACTGTTTGTACTTTTCATGCTTTAATTTTTTATCTTTAACATTCGTTTTATGCTTCATCCTTTCCCAGTCCGCTGTTGCTCCCTCCTCCATTCCGGCCCATTTGTAAGTCATTCAGCACTCAATTCAGTGATGTGCAGTTGGAAACACATTAGTGGTGTGTAAAAACCCCTTTTCATCCACTGTACACAGACAGACACATTACTGGGACCATAAATCACGCTTGAGGCTTTACATATCGGGTGATAAGACGAGGTCTTAAAAGCAGGTAAATGCAACCTCAGATGAACGACACATCATTCATTTAACAAAACATGGAAAAACTACAGATTGTTTGGAAGGGGCTGCCATGATCTCTAAAAAAGAACACGACATCACAATTTATGTTAGTATCTGAACTGTAACAGCCCTTTGGACAAACAAGACCAAAGTGGAGATGTTTGGCTACGATGCACACAATCGTATTTGGTAAAAAGAGTAAATCAGCACAAACATTAACTGTCAGCATGGCGGTGGAGGAGTGATGATTTTGGGCTTTTTTTGCAGCCACAGGACCTGGGCGCCTTGCAGTCATTGAGTCGCCCATGAGCTCCTCAGTATATCAAAGTATTCTCGAGTCAGATGTAAGGCCGTCTGTCTGACAGCTTGGCTAAGTTCCCAAACACAGCAGCAAATCTACAGTAAATGTGCTTTTCAGCCCTGAACATTTCATGTGGATATCTCCTGTACTTCAGAGGTTGTGGGGCTAAAAATCCTGGAAAAAAAATGTTCACCTAACCTTATTTATGTACTTTGTACCTTTTGTAACTCCAGATGTTTTTATAAGGTCAGGATAAGCTGTTGCTTGGCTTCATTAGATACAATAGTAAAGTAGGAGGTCAGGTGAGAATGCTGCCCATCTGAGGTTCCTCTTATAGTTTAATCTTATAGTTCCTGCGTGGACTTACCAGACCTGAAGAGTAATTCACTACAGCTGTCAATTCAGTATTTTTATTTTAGTTGTAGTGGAATACTTTTGGCTGCAGCCTTATTTTCCATGAGGTTGTCACAGCAGATGGATCCACATATTTGCTTTAGCCCAAACTTTACACCGGTGGCTGGGTTTGTGTGTCCTTCCAGTCTCACACCATGGATCTATTGTGAGTTGAAGGTTTCAGTTTAACAGTTCATACTATTTAATTATTAAATTTTGAAGACCGCATTGTAAACCTCAGGATCCTCATTACGGTCTAAAGATTTGTCACAGTGCAAGGATTCCTAAACTGTGGGCTGGGGCCCCCTGGTGGACCATAAAGGTACTGCAAGCGGGCAACAGCCAAGTTATATATTTACATAAACATATTTATTTATATAAAAACTTAATCAAAGGTGGTTAGTTTATGATATTATTCATTACTTGACCTAAATTTACTGCTTTTGTATTAAAGTTTGTGGCAGGTGGTTCACACGGGCTGGTGCTATTACAGTTGTCGTACCTAAGCTTTGAAAGAGTCTTCCTTTGTCATTCAGGTCGGCTGAATCACTCAGATATTCAGCAGGTGAATTTTAAACACCTGCTGAAAACTGATTTTCTTAGCTTGACTTTAACTATTGAAACTTCAAGCAATGGTTCACACTAATATTTAAAATCTGTATTTATGAACAGTAGTTATAAACACGGCTGTAGGATTTATGTATCGATTACAAGAAAAAAGATTGGAACGCTATTGAGAAAACTAATCAGCTTTTTACATGCATGTTTAAAAACATATGAATTTGAAACATCTTAAATTACATGATTCAAACCTTTTTGTGCTACTTACTCATGACTAATATGTCGTAAAGTTTCTGAATATTTAAAAATCATTCTGAAAATATCATTTTGAATATCACTGAATATTTAAAAGACAAACAGTTAAACAGTTTTTCATCACAGAGGTTTTATTTAGAGCATAGCCAAACTTGACATTTCCAAGGGTTTAGAACTGAACAGCCAAAATGACAAAACATTTGTATTTGGAATGCTTTAAAGGAAACATTTTAGTCAAATATTTCTGTTTTAACTAATGCCTTCAGGTCCCTTTCAGTACTCCTCTCCTTCCTCCTCTCCCTCACCCTCAATGGAGTCAACTCCCACCTCCTCATAATCCTTCTCCAGAGCTGCCATGTCCTCTCTGGCCTCGGAGAACTCTCCCTCCTCCATACCCTCACCCACGTACCAGTGAACAAAGGCACGCTTAGCATACATCAGATCGAACTTGTGGTCGAGGCGAGCCCAGGCCTCTGCAATAGCAGTGGTGTTGCTCAGCATGCACACAGCCCTCTGGACCTTGGCCAGATCTCCACCAGGAACCACAGTGGGGGGCTGGTAGTTGATGCCAACCTTGAACCCAGTGGGGCACCAGTCCACAAACTGGATGGTGCGCTTGGTTTTGATGGTGGCAATGGCAGCGTTGACATCTTTGGGCACCACATCACCACGGTACAAAAGGCAGCAGGCCATGTACTTGCCGTGACGAGGGTCACATTTCACCATCTGATTGGCTGGCTCAAAGCAGGCATTTGTGATCTCAGCCACTGAGAGCTGCTCGTGGTAAGCCTTCTCTGCAGAGATGACTGGAGCATAGGTGGCCAGGGGGAAGTGGATACGGGGGTATGGCACCAAGTTGGTCTGGAACTCTGTCAGATCAACATTGAGGGCACCATCAAAGCGGAGGGAAGCAGTGATGGAGGACACAATCTGACCAATCAGCCTGTTCAGGTTGGTGTAAGTAGGACGCTCGATATCGAGGTTCCTACGGCAGATATCGTAGATGGCCTCGTTATCTACCATGAAGGCACAGTCAGAGTGCTCTAGGGTGGTGTGGGTGGTCAGGATGGAGTTGTAGGGCTCCACCACAGCAGTTGACACCTGGGGAGCTGGGTAGATGGAGAACTCCAGCTTGGACTTCTTGCCGTAGTCGACAGACAGACGCTCCATCAGCAGGGAGGTGAAACCAGAGCCGGTGCCACCGCCAAAGCTGTGGAACACCAGGAAGCCCTGAAGACCAGTGCACTGATCAGCCTGAGGACAGAGAGGAGATGACAACCAGTGATTATTTTATTTAATTTGTCTTTCTGAAGATAAAGTTGAAACAAGCTGCTGTAAATTTAGCCCACCAGTTTGCGGATCCTGTCCAGAACCAGGTCAATGATCTCTTTGCCGATGGTGTAATGTCCACGGGCGTAGTTATTGGCAGCATCCTCCTTGCCTGTGATCAGCTGCTCGGGGTGGAACAGCTGGCGGTAGGTACCACTGCGCACCTCATCTATGCAAACAACATTACGTTAGTTTTGCTTTAAAGATGTTTTAATTTTCCTACATTAGTGTTCAGCGAGCGGTGATGACACTTACCGATGACAGTGGGCTCCAGGTCCACAAAAACAGCTCTGGGGACGTGCTTTCCAGCTCCAGTCTCGCTGAAGAAGGTGTTGAAGGAATCATCTCCTCCTCCAATGGTCTTGTCACTGGGCATCTGTCCGTCCGGCTGGATCCCATGTTCCAGGCAGTAAAGCTCCCAGCAGGCATTGCCGATCTGGACACCAGCCTGACCAACGTGGATGGAGATACACTCACGCTGTGGAGAGAAGAAAACAAAGCGATAAAGGGGGGGGGGGGTTAATTTAGCTGTAAATGTATTCATTTATTTATTTATTTATTTATGCAAAAATAAAATAATTTATTTATGCAAACAAAACAAAGGACAAAACTGTTCAAAGTGTTTTTCTTCATTCAGTTGTTTTGGGTGAGAGTCACTTTTACTGATCCAAACATGTTCTTTTATTAGCAACAACTAGTCTTATTTTTTTCCCGCCCAACAGGTGCACTGGATTGTGTCTGGAACCTCGTTGCTATGCGACAAACCCTTCACTCTGGCAACCGATGACGTCGGGGCTGTTGAAATTCGTTGGGAAGCGTGAATATTAGAAAAGGTTGAGCCGTTAAAGGAGAAAAGTTTAGTCAAGGAAGCAAGGCAGCCATAGTGGTAATGCCCACGGGCAGGGCCGGCCCGTGGCATAGGCCGTATAGGCAAATGCTAAAGGCGCGGTCCATCAGGGGGCGCCATGCCAGTGCCACAAATGTTGAAAAAAAAAAAAAAAGTTGGTACTATTATTTCTACATACAAAAAATAATCCCACGTTAATTAAAATGCAAAGTAAAGCTTATTTAATAGAAATATTATTTGTTACAACAAATAATCCCCGCACGGTGCGCCCCCTCCCTTCCCGTATCATGGTTCCTTTTGGACGTCACCACATCAAAAAATCAACACAAGATGTCAAAACGGCCAAAACTGTCAGGTGCCCAGGGAAGAAAAAAGAGAAAAGAAGAGGAGGAGAAACGAGAAAAAGACAGAGGTAGGTAACGTTAGCCTACATGAAATTATTTGTCTGAATGTGATAGTAACCTAAATTTTTAGCATTAAGCTAATGTTACATGATTCGCTAATTGCTAATCAATAAATAGCTAGTTAACTGTTTTAACGTCAGTTAATATTGTGGAGGGGGCTAAATTGTTATGGAAAATAATAATGTAACGTTAGGTAATTACAGTACTCCCACCTTTCCCACCATTCCTCATTTGTATTCATCTTTTAAGCAGGTGTTTTTTGTTTACATTGTTATTGCCTTCTGGTTAGCTAACGTTTACCCTGCAGGTAATAGTCACTTTTCCACCCCTGTATATATTATAGTTGAAAGCCTAGTTGTTAAAGTGCACATCATTAGTGTTAATTAAGCAATATCACATGAGAGGGAATGCTGTTTTTTAATATGAGCACTGCTGTGATTCGGTCAAAGATAATCATAACATAACATTCTCATATGATATTATACTGTTACTTTGCATTCTGCTATTCAGCATTTCACTGTAATGATGACAATAAATTGAATCTAATCTAATTTGCATAAGAGTTAACATCATACATATATCTCTTTGGTTTTTCATTTATATTATATCATTTCATTTTATTCCTGGAATCATATGTTTTTATTATTAGACTTTAATACTCAGTGGTGTCACATACTCCTCTCTTCAGATGCACTGTTGAAGTTTCTAAATCCCACCCCTGGGCCATCTACCACATCTACCGCTGCTGCCTCCACTTCAGCAGCACAACCCACCAGTGATGCAGCATCAGCAGCACAACCCAGCCATGATGCAGCAGCATCAAGCGGTCTTCCTGTTGCCTTATTTATATTGTATTTTTAATTTATTTTATCCAACTTGTTGACACGTTTTATTGTGTTTATGTATGTAAAATTTATTGTATTTCATATATTCATTTTTTACTTTTTGTATTCATTTATTTATTCGTATATTTTTTTATCTTGTTAATTATTCTGATTGTGAATTTGCTTTCTTTAAGTAAAAAAAAAAGGTCAAAGACAAAGCTATTCAGTTTCTTGTGAGTACATACACTACACTGCCGATGTAGGGGGGCGCCACCTAAAATCTTGCCTAGGGCGCCAGATTGGTTAGGGCCGGGCCTGCCCACGGGTATTGATTTCACAGCATAATAACTGCATGCGTTGAACCACCAGTCAAATGTGGAAAAATGGCCCCCCCAAGTTACGCCATCTTTGCCATCAGAGAATTGATCATTTTAATTCAGTGTTAGGTCTGTCTATATGTTAATGCCACTGATTTCGACTCATCACTGAAACTAAACCGTTATAACAGAAAATACTACTAGGTTGCCGGCTGTACATCTGCTAGGTGGCTGGCTGTGCATCAGTGCGGTAACTATCAGCCCGGGAGAGTCCGTTACTCGCATGCATTTTTAATGGCTTGCCGCGCTGACAGGGCATTTTCATCCAGTTTTCCCTAAGGATTGGGTTACTGTGGGTGTGGGGCATTCTTTTTAAGCTGATACAGCTTAATGCCATTCTCCCTGCCAGTGCCGTGCCCTTACAGCCCGTCGCGGTCACGACTAGTGATGACCGGGGCTTTTGTCATGCCAGTGAGAGAATAAAATACCGCAGAGTCACCGGCTGGACTGAAGCCTCCATTATTCCCTCTGTCCACCCCTGAAAACCTCTTTTGTTCGGTCTGCCCGCCACGTCCCCCAATTGAAAGGCGTCAGAGCATCTCCCCATCTCAAGCTGGGACTAAAACCCCCCCACACTACACTGCAAGAAATTGAATATCTATATAGCAAAATCAGCCACACAGTTTTAAATCCCACTTTTCATTTAAAGGTAAAGCAAACCTCCGTTATAAGAGCTCAACTTACAAATCACACCCACCTTCTTCTTTTTTTTTAAGTGTGCCTCAAGTATGGCCTGTTAAAAAAGCTTTTTTAAAAGTTCTTACCATTTTGTTATGTTATAGTCGCGGTGGAGGTTGGCAGAAGCTCCTCGATAAGCAGTCTTACAATTCGACTGTTATGGGGTCGATGTAAGAGATAATGGCGCACATGAGGATGGACAGAGGTATATATGCAAGGGAAGACCCGGCGCCGGTGGCTGCTGCGCCCTATTGGCCAATCTCCCGTCAGTCTGACGTTTCGAATCATTCCGCGGCTTTCGATTGGATAAGCGGTTCTCCTCACTGCAAGGACCGCCCAGCAGACCCCACCCTACTATCCTGCCGTATTGTGCTGCAAGCATGGCGCCTCTGATTATGGGAAAAATGCTGCGTAATTTTCAGCATGTTTGTGCCAGACAGACCCGGCTGCTCTACACAAACTCTCCATATGTCGCTCCTCATGCTAAAACTAATAAACAAAAACAGAATAACTAATAGGAAGGCTTATAATAAAATTCAAGAAACACTTAAAAAGTGAAAACTGTATTCACTTTTATTTATAATTGATTTTATCAGGTTTTATCCATAATACATCTTATTTTATTTCACATTTTCCAATACAAAATCAATCAGCTAATCTTTCTTCAAATCGCCCCTCCAATTTGTTACCATCAGACTGAATTTCAAGCCTTTCACCGGATATATATGGATCTTCCAGTGTCTTACTTTTCCTTAAGGCTATATTATAAAATGTGCATTTGCAGTTAACCTAAAGAGGAGTTTAAACACCCATCCACGTTGGCTGGCAACAACAAAACTTTAGTTATTATCAAACCATCACTGTTAAATGTATTTTTGATATGACCTTTGTATGTTTTCATGCATACAGATTTTTACATACTGTTCAAAATTTACTGCCTTCTACATGATACGGTAGATGTGGTGTTTTATTGAGCAGATTAACAGCCATTTGGCTTTGTTTTCCTGTCTTCCTCAGATAAAAGAGGTCAAACTGCCCAGTCATATATGAGGGACATGTAGGCCAACGACGCCCAACCCCCAGCCCCCCTCCCAAGATTTAACGGTTGCTAGGAAATGAATAAAGGAGTTGCCTGGATACACACCAGTATCCACATAGACCGCCTTTATCTGGTGGTCACGTGGTCCAGCTTAAATAGTAGCATTAAGGGCCTGCACTGCAGCTGCCTCTGTGGTGGGATATAAGCCACGTTTTTCCTAAAATCTATCATCACTCCTCGGTCTGTAAAGAAACAGGCTTTTTCTTCCCTACATGTGCATGCATCCTTGTCTTATCGAGCCAGTGAAAATTTAAAAATGTCGTGAGGATGTCAGGGTGGGGCTGACTGATTCCATGCATGGTGCACTTCATCCAAAGCATCACTCTTTCTTAAGACTGTGAATGCGGCTCTTCTGGTTTCTTAAACCTTCAGATTTCAGTGAAACGGACCATAAATTGGTTTTCATGGGCCAACTGGCAGGGAGTTAAGCACTTTGGTTTCTAACAACAAATGAAACTCTATGACAACAGTTGTCCCAGAGTCCCAAGTGGTATCCCATTGAACGAGGGGCTGCTTTATGTTGAGACTCAGACCCGAGAGATGTGTGTTTACAGTAACAGCAGATGGAAAACGAGACTAGATTTTATTGTCTTTTCTCATCATCTAAAAAAGGATCCCAAGAAACAGTTGTGTCAGCATTAAAAAATCCACGTTTTTGTTTGTTTTTTTACCTCTTATCATCCTGATTTATCCTCTGCTTACATGGCACAGGTTATTGAATTGAAGGTTGTTTAAACACTTTTGAGTATATATGATTATGATTATATTACCCGCTACTTAGATTTTGTATATTATATTTTATAGCTTAGTTAATATTGTTTATAGCTCCATATAAACTGCATGTGCAAACACCCTATCCCCTTGCATCCTCTCCTCTCACACTGACCCCTCTACATTCCTGAATCTTCTCTTTGGTCTTCCCCATTTCCTCTTGCCAGACAGCTCTCTTCAACATAACTTTTCCCATTATATTTACTACTGCTCCTCTGCACATGTCCAAACCATCTCAACCTTGCCTCTCATAGCTCTGCTACCATCAGCTGTGCCTCGTGTCCTTCCATCAGTGCCATCATCTCCAACAACAACATAGCTGATCATATAGCAATATTATATGTCATCCACCCTTTTGATGCCAGAGACCCTTCGTGACGCAACCCTCACGGTTTGTCCGAGCTGGAGATGGGCACCAGCGATTCTTGTGGGTTAACATCTGGACCAAGCATGCCACCTGGAATTTTTGAGCAAGCGTATTGCCACACAGTGTATGTAAAACACAGATTGTATAAAAGACGGACATAGCTTCCAAGTCTGAAAAGTGAATCATGCGTTCTTTTTAATGGTTACATCGGGGGACTCCGCATAGACGCCGATGGGGAAAACCCTCAGACTTAACATCTGTAAAAACTTTACACACCTTTACCATTTTTATAATACTGATGTCCATACATTTTGCCCAGATACACAGGAGCATAATAGTAGGGGAGACCGGGGATAGTTGTAACGTGGGTCAGTTGTAACACTTCCAATTTCTCCAATCAGGGCTAAGTTTCAAATGATGTGACTCATCCTGTGCATGCCCAACTCAGTTCTGCTATCACATGTGAAAAATCAGCACATTTCGTCAAACACAGACAATTTAACATGAAAAAAAGTCATTTGTATGCCAAAAAGTAAGTTTTTCTACTTTATTTCAATTTCTAATAGCATTATCTGCTTTGCAGTTAAACTCATCAAACTTAAATTATGTTATTTGTATGTCTATGGGGATATATTCTGTGTAGGTCTTTAGTGCTAGTGTTTTAGCCGTTGGCTGTAATGTTAGCTAGTTCATGGCTATAGGAGTCTGGGTCAGTTGTAACAGCAACAGTCTGGGTTAGTTGTAACAATAATGCAGATGTTACAACTTACCGCACTATTACTTTAACTTATATTAAACAAGTTGGGGCAACGACATCAGCAGAGAGAGGTTCACTGGTCGCTTTTGTATATGCGGTTAATGCCATTAGCAACACAATTACTTCACTGTTTGTGTTCCCACACATACATTATGCAGACCACTGTGTCAGAGATGGACCAGTAGGAAGTACTGGTAGTGGAAATAAATCAGGATGGGTGCAAGAAACAGATTTCCTCATCTTTCTGAAGCACTTTGCAAACCACACCAAGGTAAGCCATGATAAAAAGTAATGGAATTGCGATGCTGGTGAACAACTACATTTTTTCAGCTTCATTGTTATGTTCAAAATTGGTGCAAGAGTTGTAGGTTATAATGCCCACTGAGCCAATGAGGCCAAACTCAAGGAAGACCAACCAAAATTAATGAAATATTCAGTTGCAGAAAATTCCATAATTTGTCTTTTTTGAGGGGTTGAAATATGTTCAAAAGCTAGATTTCTGCATTCTGTCACACACACACATAGCTACATAAATGGCTCTAAGTGCATTCATGTGTTGAATAAACAAAGATTACATGTTAATGTTTTGTCAGTACCCTTATTTCATTGTGTTACATTTTACCCCAGGATATGTTACAACTAACCCAGACTATGGGGTTAATTGTAACATTTCACTCTTCGTGTTTGAGGCCATACCATGCAATGGGTAATTGTGCTGCAGAGAAAATAGCTGCACTATTTAATAGCAGAGACATGTAAATACTTTGCATTACATTTTGAATCCACTACCTTAAAAGAGCTCCAATTTACAGACAGAAATGTCAAAAATGTTACAACTATCCCCGGTCTCCCCTACTCAGTTTTTCTATTTCGTTTTTCTAAGTAAAGAACATTCCTGTACAGGGAAGTACAAACCCTCATGGGACTGTTAAGGTTTACCTTCAAATACTTAATGTAGTCGTTCCGTGATCAGTATTTCCGTTATGCTGTGATGTTGTGCTTAGACTTTGGTACTTGTGGATTTGTGGTTTCCAGGATTTATATGACCAAGAATGGTGTAAAGGGTTAGCTATTAACAATCCACCGTGACTGAAGCTCAAGCAGTGTTTGATTCAAGGTTGTTGTTTAAATGGTAATAAAATCATTCTTCCTGTAACTGTGCAGAGACCTCAATGCTTATCAAACACTTTATTACAGTTTAGCAATCTGTGGTGTTGTTCTCTGATTAAATTCTTTGACTTCAAGTGTGTCATCCATGTATTTATCACCGACTTTTCTTGATTGATGATCTGCTCCAGCTGAGCGCCATTGACATCCCCGGGCCAGCTGAAGCTGTTGGTGAAATGCTTGAACTGGTGAGCAGCGTGAGAAAAAGAATGCATGCAGAGTGCTCCTGCACTAAATTAATAATTAATTAATCAAATATAGTTGTCTCACAATGTAACATTTGGAAACCAGTGCATTATATTATTTATTTTTGCAATATACGATGCCACAGATCTGAGGTTGAGCAAACTATTGTTGCCTTCATTCTTTTCCATCCCTAATGTACCCACACAAACTTGCTATTTCCATTTACGTACACATTATTTATATTTTATATTTTGTGCATATTTTATAATGCAGATTTCAATGATGCAATCTAGATCTAAAAACTAAATGACAGCAGTTACGCAGTGATTTTGGATTGTGTGTTAGCTGTGTTTCTTTATGTGAGATGCTGTGATTTATGTGCACTCAATATACTGACCTACATCAGAAATCTGGCCTACATTCTCAGCTAAATTATCATCGCTTTTATTTTTCTGATTTTCTTATTTTATATTTATTTATTAATTTTCTTCCAGTCCAGTTTTCCTGTGAGGCGATGCCCCGCCCTAACAGCCTCACACAGACAAAAGCTCGAAATGCTTCTCTGTTTCTGTCCTAGAGGATGAATACACATCCATGTCGTCGATCTGCCTGCACCTGCGTTAAAGCCATCAGCATGCGAGCTCTGCTGTGACAGGTGGAAAACATGCTCGGTCACTTTGTCGGGTATCAGATTCCCAGTTTGCAGGATGCATTGCGGTAAGTTTCAACGCCATGAAGGACCACTCCCATCTCTACAGCATTCCCATCCTCCCTCTCTCCTCTTGGTGAGCAGCTGCTTAGACCCTCCCTGTTTCACAGCTGCTGAGGAGGAGGAGGAGGAAGGGGAGTGGAGAATGTTCTCTCAAGAAGTCCTGGCTGTCAGCCATTGCTGCTTCCTGTCCTTCTCTTTCATCTCCTGCAGTTCATTTTGAGTGTAGCAACCACTAAAGGCTGGCTGTAAATCATACATCCTCACTGCCTTGCTGAATAATTAATGAGAGAACCCACATTTAGGTGGCTACTAGTTTATACTGCATCAAGGATTTCCCCCTTTTCTTTCAGCCTTACTTAAAAGCATTAAGCTACATGCCTTTTCAGGTGACTCCCATTCTTAACTGGATTTTCAGATAGCTTAAAGGGACGGGTTTTAATGTTGTAACTGCAGACTGTTAAGTCTTAGTGGCGTTTAGGTTCTCTAACACAGCCATTATGTCACATAAACTGCAGTTCAGCCGATTTCAGTTCCTCAAACTGGACAGAACCAGAAGAAGCTCAACCCACACTGGGTGCTGCCGAACAACAGACACACAGGCGGACATGCAGCCACGTGATCGGCCCACTGAATGACATCATTGCAGAGAATCTAGGACAAAGAGGGAGGAGAGCCGAGGAGCTGGCATGGCAGGCAGATACCATGGCAGACTCCTGCAACATTGGGTGCCCGGATGATACCAGCACCTGTGGGGTGGATGCAGCAAAAGCATCAATATTAATGCACTACATTTCTGGAAAAATAAACAATAAAATCCACAAATATTTACAGTCGAAATCTCACCAAAGAGGACAGCTTTGTATTGGTTTGCAGCTTGCCACACCTAAATAATAGATGCTCAAGCCTCTATGCATAATAAATGAGCTTTGTTTGAATTAGCCCTTTATTCAGTGAAAATGAAATGAAATTCAGACTTCTTCTTCAGCCGCTGCTATTAAAATTTACATTGCAAGGAGCTCGTGGACAGTCTTTCTTGTCATGTAATGTATGAGAATATTTTTCACAAAACAAAAAAACGTAACATACCCACATATCCACTAGTAAGAATCACGATATTTATATTTTTCTTGTTTCATTGCTGGCTTCTAAAATATTAATATATTGTACTTCTCTTATTTAATTGCAAAAACATTTAGGAGCTATGTCAGAACTGCATCAGCCACCAAATGGTGGTAGTAAACGCGTTTTTTTCCTCCGTGCACAGGAGCAAATCCCCTGCCCTGCCTGTATAAATCTGGTAGCGCCGCCCTCCCATTCAGCAGTTGTTGCATCGACCCCGTTGGGTACAACACGCAACCCAAACAGACCCTTTTTTTTAAAAAAAAGAAAAGCCTCTTTCTTCACATTTTCTCCTTCTCCTCTTCCTCTTTGAGCCTCAGACGGAATCATGGTAAGATATTTCCCTTCGTTCGTCTCTGAAACCGTTTTTGTAAGGTGGAATTTCAGGTTAGTCAGGCGCCGGTGTCTCGGTTGTTGAACGGGTTTCCCATCGCTAGAAAACCATTTTAAAAACTCAGTAGACACATAAACGCATAGAATAGCAAGTGTTACCGAAACACTCGATATAGATATATTTTAGCGTGAAAACAAATCGTATTACACAGATGATGCACAGATTTGGTCTGCGGCAGTGGCACGATGTGATTGGCATTGTGTAGAGATGAGAACAATGCACAGAGTGGCGTTGTTTAGACTGACAATAAAGACAGTAGAGCTGCTTTTCATATAAATGAATAGCATTATTTATGTCAATAATCACATTTTTTGTCATTTTAACACGTAAAAATCATAAATCTGGCACCTTACAAACGCACGACCCTGTTTAAAGGCAGGGAGGGGCAGATTGGGTGGGGATGGATGGAGAAATTAAATTGCAGCTATCATTTTTAATTCATAGGATGCAGCAGCAAATGTGTTTTTAATTTAATTTAATTCAAAGGTTAAAGAAAATAAATTGACACAACAAAATGCCTCTATTTTTATATTTGTCCTGAAATATTAAATAAACCTACACTCTCGAAGACGATTTGTGTTCTGTATGATGATTTATTAGGACCAAATTAAGGTTTTGTGCATTACAAAAAGACATAGATCTAATTAGCTAGATTGATGTTATGTTTTCTTCACTGTGATTTTGCATCCTCAAGACATGGAAGCAAGTGGAATATTCCAGGCTGTGTGCATTTGAACAGGGAAATCAATTTGCATGTGTGCTTTTGCTTGCAAAAGAGGGGGAGAGGTAAGAGGGATAAAAGGACAAGAGGACAAAAAACACTGGAGGGAAGAGGAGAGCGTCCTGCCTCTGGGGGGCTGCTGCTGTCAGGCATTTCTTTTCCCTGCTGTTTGTGGTGCAGGGAGGTACCTCCTGCTGCACTGCTCATCTCAGATAGAGGGAGCAACAAAATGTGTCCAATTTTAAGATGCATGTCTTGAGAGAGGTTACATGTAAAAGCAGTGACAAAATGTGGAATAAAATCCAAATTAAATATAGATAGATGACCTTCTTCTTTTTCTTTTCTCTCCACAGCGTGAGTGTATCTCCATCCATGTTGGTCAGGCTGGTGTCCAGATCGGCAATGCCTGCTGGGAGCTTTACTGCCTGGAACATGGGATCCAGCCGGATGGACAGATGCCCAGTGACAAGACTCTCGGAGGAGGAGACGATTCCTTCAACACCTTCTTCAGTGAGACTGGAGCTGGAAAGCACGTCCCCAGAGCTGTTTTTGTGGACCTGGAGCCCACTGTCATCGGTAAGTGTCATCACCGCTCGCTGAACACTAATGTAGGAAAATTAAAAAATCTTTAAAGAAAAACTAACGTAATGTTGTTTGCATAGATGAGGTACGCACTGGTACCTACCGCCAGCTGTTCCACCCTGAGCAGCTGATCACAGGCAAGGAGGATGCTGCCAATAACTACGCCCGTGGACATTATACCATCGGGAAAGAGATCATTGACCTGGTTCTGGACAGGATCCGCAAACTGGTGGGTGAATTCAAAGCAGCTAGTATAAAATGTATATACGAATTAAATTATTGAATGAAGTAACTCATGCCTGGTTGTCATGTCTTCCTCTCTGTCCTCAGGCTGATCAGTGCACTGGTCTTCAGGGCTTCCTGGTGTTCCACAGCTTTGGCGGTGGCACCGGCTCTGGTTTCACCTCCCTGCTGATGGAGCGTCTGTCTGTCGACTACGGCAAGAAGTCCAAGCTGGAGTTCTCCATCTACCCAGCTCCCCAGGTGTCCACCGCTGTGGTGGAGCCCTACAACTCCATCCTGACCACCCACACCACCCTAGAGCACTCTGACTGTGCCTTCATGGTAGATAACGAGGCCATCTACGATATCTGCCGTAGGAACCTCGATATCGAGCGTCCTACTTACACCAACCTGAACAGGCTGATCAGTCAGATTGTGTCCTCCATCACTGCTTCCCTCCGCTTTGATGGTGCCCTCAATGTTGATCTGACAGAGTTCCAGACCAACTTGGTGCCATACCCCCGTATCCACTTCCCCCTGGCCACCTATGCTCCAGTCATCTCTGCAGAGAAGGCTTACCACGAGCAGCTCTCAGTGGCTGAGATCACAAACGCCTGCTTTGAGCCAGCCAATCAGATGGTGAAATGTGACCCTCGTCACGGCAAGTACATGGCCTGCTGCCTCCTGTTCCGTGGTGATGTGGTGCCCAAAGATGTCAATGCTGCCATTGCCACCATCAAAACCAAACGCACCATCCAGTTTGTGGACTGGTGCCCCACTGGGTTCAAGGTTGGCATCAACTACCAGCCCCCCACTGTGGTTCCTGGTGGAGATCTGGCCAAGGTCCAGAGGGCTGTGTGCATGCTGAGCAACACCACTGCTATTGCAGAGGCCTGGGCTCGCCTCGACCACAAGTTCGATCTGATGTACGCTAAGCGTGCCTTTGTTCACTGGTACGTGGGTGAGGGTATGGAGGAGGGAGAGTTCTCCGAGGCCAGAGAGGACATGGCAGCTCTGGAGAAGGATTATGAGGAGGTGGGAGTTGACTCCATTGAGGGTGAGGGAGAGGAGGAAGGAGAGGAGTATTAAAACAAGCATTAACAGATAATAATTGATTGCAATGTGTTCTTGAATGCATTCCAAACAGAAATGTTTGTCAGTTTGGCTGTTAAGACTAAAAACTCCTGAAAATGTCAAGTTTGGCTGTCTTCTAAATAAAACCTCTGTGATGTGAAGTCCTTTGCCCTGTGTTTATTCAACCCAAATACATATTTACAACAACAAAATGATGCAACTCCAAATTTTGAGCTATAATTTTGAAGATTCTGTATTTAAAGCTCAAAGCTTGTCAGAATATATACGTGGATATATTATGTTTTCTTAAACATTAACAATGTCTATTATAATCAGAAGCTGGACAACTAATTGGTTTCAATTTCAATTACTTCAACAGAAACCCAGTACTTTTTTCTACCTGGTGTCATTAATTCATGCGTGAATAATCATCAACAATTTAGAAAGAATATATCAGTATCTCAAAGCTGTTATTTATCAGTGATGAGAAATAAAATTAATTAATTGTGCAGTCCTCTGGTTGCCACATAGTAATTCTCTTTTTTCTACTTTTTACTAATGAAGAGTTAGAATGAGAAGGAATGCAGGGTCAGATTTTACATGAATACAGAAAGGTATTGGGAAGTACTTCTTTAATCCCCCAATAAGCTCTGCAGAGCATCAGTGTAGTCACTTTATTGGCAAAAACATAAATGAAAGACAACTCTTTTAAGTAATGTTTATTGAAAAAACATTCAAACTTTGTCCAGATTTATGCATTTATATCTACCACACTTGCTTTAAGTAGGTACAAAAAAAAGATCAGCGCATGTTTAAGGTATAATTCTAGGAAATTGTTTGATTTCATCCTAAATATAACACATCAGTGTCTGTAATTCAACAGATGCTTAAAAAAAGTATTTAAAAAAAACATCCCCGGTGCTTGTGACACCCATAACCACTTGTATTTAGCTGTGTGAGGCTGTGACGATTCACACCGGCTTGTCCTGCAGCAGAGGACAGTTGTCCACGACTCCTCGCCGGTTCAGGATGTTCCAGAAAGATGAGGGTCCAGAGGTGCTTTGAGCCCCGCGGAGCTGTGAGCCTCCAGACACAGTGACGTCTTCCTTCAGAGGACGGTAGGACTTAAAGCGCCTGTCGAGCAAAACAATCACAGGCTATTTTTAAGCATTTATGATTTATTCATGTTAAAGTATGAAATAATAATGTTAACAGGGTTGCCTTCATTAGTAAACCAACAGATTCTTATATGCACATCACTTCCACTCTACATAACCTTTTAACGATTTTAAGTTCACTGACAGTAATGTTGTGTTTTTCACTCTCATTACACTTTTGGTGTCTTTTTTTGCTGCAGCAGGCTTCTGTTTGTCAAAGAAAAACTCATTTAAAAAAAACTCTTTATGCTACATGTTCAGCCCCAAAGTAAAGGCCTACAAATTTGTATGTCTTTTTACCAACCTGTCATGTTTGTGCATCAAAGACTGTATATCAAAGATGGATGTAACCACAGTGCCGTAGCACAAGTGGTCACCTTCATGTGAAAAACCACAGTTCCTCTTATGGCTGCTTTAGGCTGGTTCCTCAACCGAGTCAGTTAAAATACTGGACATGTTAACAGCCTGCTACAAATAAACACTTTGATTTCTCATTTTTGTTTCGACCTTTCATAACGAGCTTAATGATGATATCTAAGTTAGCTGTTGGCTGCATATTATTTTTACCCTATTCCTCTGTATTCCTCTTAAAATATATGAAACAAGAAGCACTTCGAGAGCACAACCCTTCGCAAAGGCAGCTCACTCTCTGGGCAATATTTACTTTTAAGGGAATAGTATTATATGTTGCATATATTATATTTTAATATAATATATAATAAAATAAAGTGAAATTAGTTGAAAATGTGAAAATATTTTTGAAGTTTTGTTTTGCAAAAAATAATATTTATTCAGAAACTTTGCACGTGTTCAAGTTGACATGTATTTAAATTGTTATAACATGTTACTGTAACATAAATAACAAATCATAACCATTGTCCTTTACTAAATGTTGAATCCCCATATATCATTCCCTATATATCTTTTTGTTATCAATACAAACAATAGCAGTAAGAAACAGAGTTTTAAACAGATCTATATAACGTTGTTATCACTCTGACTTTCACATCAATCTCTTGACCTTGACGCAGAGGAAAGAGGTCATGAGTGGCATGATATTTTAAATCTCTATATAGCACTTTCTAAAAGTTATAAGGCTTTTTGTCCATTTTTCCACCAATAAATCATTAAGTTCAATCAAGTTGACCTTGAAAACTTTTTTACTCACACACACATGCAATCACTACCAAAAACAACCTCCTTGGTGGAGGTAATAAGAAAACAGCCATCTAGAAATAAGTTGGAGTTCTTACTTGTAAGAATATGCCACTATTCCGACTGCCAGAACAAATACCAGGACACCCAGCAGCATGGCGATAATTTCCGACGAGGACAAACCAGAGCCTGAAACAAGGATCACACTGTCAGGTCGAAGCAGACACATCAAATGCTGTCAAACCAAATCAATTCATGTTACTGTTGTATGGGGGGTTATGTTGCATACCCATGTCAACGTGGACTTTGGCACTTGTTACAGCTAAACTGACATCATTGGTCAAGGAAACATTGATGCAGTAGACACCAGAGTCATTGAGGAAGTGGTGGAGTACCAGCTGGCACTCTTCTGATGGCTCCACCATGTTGCACACTGAGTGAATTGGCCTCAAGCACTCAGAATCCAAAAGCACACTGCAGACCTCTTTGGGAAGGCTGCAGGAGAAAGAAAGTGAGTAAAATCTAACTGTACACTTTAAAGTGTGCCTATTTTTACTCATTTAGAGGTTCTTGCTTTGATTCTTGGACTCTACTAAATAGCTTTGCACTACCCAGAGTTCAAAATAACCAGTTCTTAATCAGATACTGGTTCAACTGTCTTAAACGTCTTAAATGTTTTAACTTTCTTTCGATTCCCTTTAAGCCAACTTTCTTCTGGTTCTTTTCTTCCGAAGCCAAATTTCTTTTCACAAAGAGAAGGCTTAAATAGGTTTGATAATAATAATAACAACCAAGAACAGAAGTAAAAGGGGGGAAAACAACATTTGAAACAAAAAAAATAGTGTATATACTGATGAGTGTTATAATGGTTATCCTTTCCCCTAATTTCTTATCACTAAAGACATACATAAAGGCCAAAATCACATATTAGTCATATAGGAAGCTGAGGCCTCATATGGAAGACATTAATTATTCAGCACATTCATATTGTGGTAGAACAGGAGACCTGTAAGCAGGACAAAGTAGACTGGACTTCACATGGTCAAATTGTTTCTGCATGTCTGGATTTTCTTTCTTGTTTGGAATCATATAAGCAGGGACAGTCGTGAATCCATAGTGTCTTAGATATAGTTATTTGCACCACATAATAATGCAGTGCAAATAATTCATGCTGTTATGCGAATAAAATCAAAATCTGCTGCTTTCTAATTAACATGGTTATTATCTCTCTATTTCATAGCCATTTACAATCGACTATAATAAAAAATAGACACTGAAAACAGATTTTAATGTTAAAAAAGGATCCATTTCTCCTGATTCAATTAGTTGGACTTGGTTACAGTATGACAGAGCTCATATCTTAGCAGATCATCTGTACGATTATGTTATCATCCCCTCAAAAACTTCCTGAGGAAGCAGACAAACGTTCAGCTACTCTCCCCTTGGCCTCAGACTCACACACGAAACACTTTGACAGTCAATGTTATCAGGAAGGCTGAGTGCTTGGAGCCATCTGGAGCCTGTTTACAAAGGAGCCTGTGTATAAACCGTTCTTACTATTGGAAATGTTCCAATAGATGACTAGATTTCCTTTAGAGGCTTTCATTTATTCTGTGGCAGCTTAAAACATGGTGCAGGACCACTCACCTTCCCAGGCAGGTCACGGTGACATCCAAAACATTTTTGTTCATCCTGGGTGTTGCCATCACTGTATTGTCCATGTGTACAATCTCTACTTTTTCAATTCCCTCTGAAAACAAAGACGCAGAGAAAGAATCTCACTGATAATCACCTTTTAATTTGTCTCTGGCTGTGTTTTTTACATTTAAGGAAAAGGGTACAAATAAAACTCACCAAATATTTCTATGCTGGTGCAGAAGGATCCATAACGATATATCACACAATCGTCATCAGAGGATTTTTTGTCGGCATCCCTCTTAACCAGCACAACAACTGGAGCTTGTCCCGTGAGTGTGACTGTGCGCTTAGTGTCTGGTGAGAACAGCCAGAGAATTATTGCACAAACAATTCATACTGGCATTTGTAAGTTGCACCAAAGACACATCAGCAACTTTTGCAAATTGTTTTGGCTGCTGTGAAACAAGATTTGCAACATCTTTAATTTTACAACTGCATCACGAGCGCAAACTGATGCAAAAGCAAGAAAATGCAAGACAGACAGCTGTTAGGTTAGTAAGATGAAATTTATGGAGTAAGATTAGTTTATATGCATGTTTATTCCTGGATTTCCTTACTTACTTCACTGCTCCTTTAACATGTCGACTCTTATTTTGGTGCGTTTTGTAGCTTCATAATCAAATCACATGGAATAAGGTAAAATGGACTGAGATCTCCCAGCCAGCATGCAAATCGCATGTAAAGATGATAAAGTCCAACACAGCTGTTTGAATTTGCTCAGCTTGCTTTGTACAATGGTGGTGTTTCAAAAAACATTTACATTTGAGGAAATCACTCAATGATCTTATCCTGATCATCTGACAGTTCGCTTGCTGATATGTTTGCCCTTTAACAGGATGCTTTGTTGTTTCTGCACATTTTAATAAGCTCCAGTATTTGACAGGGAAAGTATCTGAAAGTAATAGATATTTAATAGATTCCCAGATATTTTTCTAATCCACTCTAGCCACGTCTGTAGATGGACATGTGCGGCATGCACGTGGCAGCTGCCAGTCCATGGTGTGCATGAAGTAATCCATGAATTGTCTCTTTGTGCAAAACAAGAATCTCAACTGATGTATGACTGTAAGGCGTGACTGCTGAGTCACTCTCAAGTCATTCAGCGGCTTGACAAAAAGGAAAAGTGACAGACGGTTGAACATTATACATTTAGAATCTAAAATCGTTATCCTTATATAATCTTTTTGAATCTATAACTGCTGGTGTGAAATGCAGAAGTCCAGTGCAGGTTACAAGTTTTTACATCTAACAATGTCATTTAGACTCTTAATGTATGCTAAAATACATTTTTATAAGCGTTAATATCTCTGCCATAGTTTTTAAAGTTTCAGTAATAGCAGGCCGTTCAATTTCAGATTTTATATTTAATGTATGTAATGCAATGAATCACCAGTTCACAACAAAAGACCCTAAAATTTTAGCTATAATATAGCAAAAGAATCCAGCGAACAGACCAATCAGATCACTTGTGAACAGCACTTGGCCACAGTGGGAACAAAGAACTCCGTCTCAAGAGGAAGAGACTGCCGTTTGAGGTTTGGATTTGAGGTTGAGGGACAAGAGGATGATGGAGAGACCAGGTGTATGAAACAACTGTACATAATGCTTTAATGAGAAGTCTGTGTGAGTTTTATGTGTACGAATCCTGCACATGTTTCCTCATGTGTGGCTAAGCTTGAAACATTTATCTTCCAGGAAACTTTTGACTATTTTCATGCAAATGTTGCTCACCTGCTGTCAGCCTGTTCCCCGCCTCTCTGTGAGCTAGCAGCTGGTTGATGGGAGACGGAGTCTTTTCCACAGTTGGCGTTTCCTGGGCCAACTGAGTGTTGGGGGCAGTGGAGGCCTCGTACTCGGTGTTGTCCTCTTCCGTGTCCGAAGGACCAGTGTTGACATTTACACCAACTGACTTGGTGGAAACCAGAACAGGCCCAGCAGACGCCAGTACAGGAGCTTTCACTGCAAACATATTCATTTACGTTCATGAAGGCAGGATCAGTATTACACACATATCTATCTGTCTGCTCTGCATTTCTCTCTCCTCTTCTCCCTCACTCCTGAACCAATCAAAGCAGATGGCAGCCCTTCACTCAGACTCATTCCCTTGTTGGTTTCTTCCCCTAAAAAGATCGTTCTTCCTCCCTTTCATCACCACTTTCTTACTCATAGTGGATCACTGGAGTTCTTTACCTTATATTATAAAACACTTCCTGTATTTGCTCACAGTAAACTTTAATGTTTTAAACTTGTGCTCATCTTGAACTTAACTTCTGATTATTGCTGCTCCTGTCACCAGGGGGCAGCGTTTTACAAGTTGCTGTGTTAAACTGCTTTCAGATGCACATTTTTTCTGTTTGTTTGTTTGTTTTGTTTTGTTTGGGGGGAGGGGGGGGGTCTTTTTTCTTTTTAGCTCCAGCCCCATTTGCTTAAGAGATTTTTCCCATTCAACTCCTGAAGAAAGATATGATTAACTAACTGCACCATCTTGTGGTTCAAATAGGTATTACATAAACGTACAGCCTGACCATAGTTTAACTTCATTTGATATCTCACATTATTATTTTATATATAAAATCATTTTGGTTGTTCTTTCATGTTTTGTTGATAGTTTTTAGACATTACATAGTTTTTAGACATTATATACTTTGCATAAAGATTTCAGTTTAAACATGTTATTATATCTATTGCTGAATTTTAAGGAAGCAACATTAATTGTTTTTATTATGGGTATTTGTAAATTCCACTGTTGTATTTGTCACATTTTTAACATGCTGTGAGTCTGAATGACTTCTACCATGACCGCATCTCTCTTGTAAAACAGATTTTTATTTCAATGGGACTTCCAAGTAAAATAAAGAGAATTAAACAAATAAAATGTAGTGTAGTGCTTTGCATTTTAACTACACTTTCACTTTGGCAACCCAAAGGTCGCTGGTTCAATTCCAGCTAGAGACACAAATCCCTTTGGGCAAGGTTGTATCAGGAAGAGCCTCCAGCATAAAACTTTGCCAAAGCAAACATGTGGAGTGACTCGCTGTGGGATCTGGCAAAATTCACTTTATTTTGGCTACTTTATTATGTTTTAATTCATATTTTCACTCCAAATGTTGAATTCATCAGCAAGTGAGAGTTAATGTAATCATCTATGTGCATAATAATACTGACACAGTGTTGACTTGACATTTGAAAAGAAAAAAATGGAAAAAAACAAACCTAAATCTAGAGAATAATGAGAATAATATTTTTCATGTTAGTAAATGACTCAGACTCACTAAGTATTTTTATGATCCTTTAATAACTGTGTGCTACCTGTGGTGCCCGGATTGTTAGATGGACCAGGGGTCTTGGTTGGGGTATCCACTGGTGGGTCACAGGCCTTGTCCGGGATGACCGCCTGGATCACCACTTTAGGTTTGAATGAGCCTGAGCTGATGTAGGTGTGAGTGACAGTCAGCTCTCTGGAAATCAGAGCCCCGCTTGCATCCCCAAAGTCCCAGTTGAAGGTGATGTCTGCGTTGCTGAGGTACTCGCTGGGGTCGTGGAGAGTGATGGTGAAGGCGATCGCCCTGTTCTGGATGAAGCGCATGTCGGCCACCTCGATGTCATTGACTTGATCCAAAGAGACAGCGAAGGGGATTTGATCTGAGGAGGACGCCAAAGCATGATGTTAACAAATAAATGAGCAACAGATTTGCATTTCATGACTATCATGAGAGAACGTGAGAGCAAATATTTCCCCTCACTCCTTTATTTTAGGCTTTATTAAGCAACAAACAGATTTATTATGCTTTTGATGAATGTTTCAGTTAGCATCTTATTATGCAGTGCACTCTTATTTTATTTCATGCATATCTCTACTAAATTATAATTCCACTATTTTGTTCCTTTGCCTGACCTGAACGCTATGTTTCTGTTTTCTGTCTGTTACTAACCAGTGATGGAGAACTGTGTGGAGGCATATCCCAAAGGAATGAACTTCTCTTTGCTGCGGTAGTGGTAGATAACGATGTCCATGGTGTAGGAGCCCAGAGGGATGTCATCTGTGCCGATAGTCAGGGAGGAGGAGGGCCCGTCTGCCACCTGCCAGTACTGACCTGCCAAATGAGCAGCAGAAGCCCAGTGAGATAACACTGAACAGATCGTTTAAAGAGAAACTGAAGTGCTTTTCAATGCTTTCTGACTTGTATATAGATATACAGTCATAATAAATCTCAGTACAAGAAAACAAAAGTTTCAGCTTCAAGTTTCTTCACCTCTCTTTAGCATCGTCTGTTACTTTGGATGTTTAAACCCAGGTATTTAAACTCACCTGCCTTCACTACCTCTACTCCTTGTTTACCTTTCCACCTGTTTCCCTCTAATTCACACACATATATTCCTCTTCACTCCAGAGCATCTCCACCACTCCAGGCTCTCCTCCACTTGTTCTCTGTTCTCACTACAGATCACAATGTAATCACAGCCCCACCTTCAGTCCGTCTGCCACTCCCACTGCACACCTCACCACTGTCGTGTTTTCCTCATAGAAGCATTTCATTTTGTTATTCATCTACTCATTTATTAATAGAAGTGAGCTCCTCTCACCCCAGGTCTTCCACACAAACACGTAGGCGGGTTTCTTGTCTTTTTTCACTAGCGTTCCATCAGGGAACACAGCCTCCCAGTCTGTGTTCTGTGTTGGGTATACTGGCTCAGACTCAAGATGCTTTGTTCCTGTAACAGGAAGAGAGATTCTAATAATTTATGATTTCACAGATAAGCCCCTGACATGCTGTTGTTAAATAAGTGATGGTGCAATGTGGAAAGTTATTATAATTCATTACTATTCTTCCTGTGGGGACTGGCCGCTGCAAAACACTTTTAATTGCACTGATTAAATAAATGCATTAAGTCACTGAGGGTCAAACGTGCATGCGTTACCATTGATTACGCAGTCTTCAGCCCAAACCACGTCTCCATCAGGCAGCACCTTTTGTTTGTGTGGAAACTGCAGGTCAATAGTGAAGGTAACTCTGGCTCCAGTCAAAGTTGGGGAATCATTTCCAACATTAAACGTCACTTTTCCTCCTGTCCCAAAGACAGAAATGAAAGTATCTGTCAGTATAATACTTCATTCAGGACAATAAAAAAGCAAATAAATGAATAAAATAAACATCTTTAAAGATAGACAGACAGACAGACAGACATTTAGATTTAGATTTAGATTTAGATTTAGAAGAGATAGTTTACAACTGATGTACCTTTCCAAGAGTCTTTGTATCGTGGGTCTCCATCTTTCCAGATCGGGTACATCTTGGTGTTCCATGACGGGTAACGAGTGAAGCGGTTTTTGGGCTCTGAAATATCGGAAATAAATATTTAAAACAGAATACAAACTCTCCTCCATACTAAAGATTTAATTTGTTACTGTGGGTTTAAAGCTTTCTTGTAATTCTCTGTTATCTGGTAGTAATTAAACAGAACGGGTGCCATTAAAGGGAGTTGTCCCAGTGATTAAAACTAATTTTTGTAGTTCTCACAAACCTCTTTGTTGTTTCTTACAGCAGCCCAAAAGTCACTGTTGTTATTTATTTATTACTGGAGCTATGATTTGATTTATAAAATGTAGCTGAAGATGGATAAATAGATGAATGAGGGGTTTTGCAGTATGGAGCTCTGATCTCAATCCCTCTCATGTGATGCTCAGCTGAGTGTGTGTGATTAACAGCGTCACATGCTGGGTTGAGTTTGGATTAAACCTATTGGCAGATAAAGACTCTCCAATTATGAATTTAGCCTCAGTTATTTTACAGCAATCACTTTCCTCTTTCAGTCAATTCATGGAAAACCTTGAGTGAACATTAGATGTGTAAAAGGTTTACTCCGGAGCTGAGGCAGAATTTAGTGACAGCCGCTCAACTTTATTATTTATTCAAGTTTTGGGTTTTGTTGCCCATCATTTAGGAAGAAAGCTCTTCAAAGGCTGGATAAGAGGAATTATTACAGCAATCGGTAACTCCCAGCTCTTTTTTATTTACTGTAAGTTTTTAAAGTGAGTGTTTGGCTTCTTGTTCTGCAAAGACTGAATTCTGTGTTATTCATGTGTCATGTCTTTCATGCATGGTTGAGTAAAGAGGTCAGAGGTCACATCTTATTGACCACAACATTGTACCGTTTTATTACACATGACTCTGCATATACATGTCGCTCTTTATGTTACTACACAGGTTGTATTTCTTATTTGTGAAGTGACAAAACATTAAGTTTAAATTCCCTCTCTGAGGAAACCTGTGATCAAAATTAAACAGACATGCTGAAGAAGCTTTTATCAAATATTCACAGATTTCTGTGGAAGTATGCAAAGTAGAGCCATTTTAGAGAGATAATTCTTCATTTGCATTTCAGAAAACTTGTAATATAAAAATAAGATTCTCAGTGTAAATAATCATCTACACAAGTTTCATGGTAATACCACATCTAAATGTTTCTATTTTTACCCCATATTCATAAAATAATCTAAAGAGTTGTGGCTTAGAAACAAGAAATAAATAGATTGTATTATTTTTTTCTTTGTACAGTGAGCAATTTTCTAGTTTAAAAAAACAAATATGACGGATAACATGAAAGAAATCAAATCAAATTTGTATTCTTCGGGGTTCTGAAGGTACTTGGACATTTAAAACTGTTGTGTGGACAAATGAATTCCATAAAAATGTAACTAAATCTGTGTAAAATACACGTAGTAATGTTTTAATCACTCACATCTACAATCTCAGTAACAGAATGCTACTACTTTACTTCTACTACTTTAAATGAATGGTTCAGTTATTTGCAGAGATTCATATAACAGTACACAATAACATTTTAACACACCCAAAACTCACAACATTATAAAAATAGTCTTCCAGTATGGCAGTAAAATGCCAGTTAAATATTAATGGAGTGTATGAAACTTGGGCATATTTATAATTATTAATATTTCTTCATACTTCAGCTACTTTTACACAGTTGATTTTTAAAGCTTTCTCCAGGTTGTTTGTTCATTTTTACGTTTGTGATGCTGAATCAAAATCTCATCCTAATACTGAAAATTCTCTCTTTAAATCTGAAGATTTCTAATCTAAATCATACGTGACTCTGCGTCTTCCTCTTACTGCTTAAAGCATTTTTAAATGAAAAAGCATTTTCTTTACTCACTTGCCACAGTTTGTGAAGCTGCTGCCACCAGCACCAAAAGTACAGCAGACGTCCACATCATCTCTGTGAAATATCCCGTTAGTGAGCAGCAGGCAACAGAAAACTGGCTTTATAAACGGTCTGATGTTTGACCTCACGTGATGCACTAGCAGCAGAAACGCCTTCTTCCTCCACTCAGAGTTCGGGGCGCCTGAAGCAACAGGCCTGGTGTGCATAGAGTCAAAGCTCGTCTCAGGGATTACAGTCACACCTCCAGCTGGGAAAGAGCCACACGATCACTTAAGGAATGTTTACGGTAATTCCACATTTAACATAGGTTCACAAGTTCACAAGTAAAAGTCTAGTAAGTACTTTCACTCAAATTCTGCATTGGCCTACTTAGCATTACTCTACTAACATCACATTCTACGCTACATTTAAGAGGAAAACATTTCACTTTTTACAGTACATTTTTACAGCTGACATTAGTATTTATTTTGATTATAAAACCTATATAAAACATATAATTTATGTACTTAATTACTCAGACTCGGTTCAGGCTCCAGTTTAGCCAACCTAGATACTAAAATGATACAGTGGCATTAAAGTATCATTAAGCTACATGTCATCTAAGGACTTAATGCATTTTTGCATTGATTTTACTTTTTTCTTAAATTTTTTTATTACCAAGTAATAAACATTAGTGATATTTATTATCATGCTAATGTGGCTTTGTTTGTTTTTTTCAGTTCAGCTCAGTTACAGTTAATTTTCAGTCGACTTCGTCCTTTCAGTTCAGTTTCTATCATTTGAAAATCTTTCGTTTTCAGTTCGACATCAACATTACAATTGATGTTATTTTACAAATGTTTCATTTTATGAAGGTAACTGACTCCCATATCAGTATTTATTTTACTTTAATTAATTTTATAACCTTATAATATAATTTGTAGTAATTTATGGTCAATTTTTTAAATTTCATCTAATAAAATATTTTTCAGCCTGGATTCAGTATTTAGTTTATGCAACTGTAATAACTATATAATTAAAATAATTCTGCATTAACATGTAACTTCAGATTTTAATTTAAAAATAAAGTTTACATTTAAACAAACATGTCTGAAACTTTCAATCTGTTCATATTCATCAGATTGAGAGAAACACATATTCTGTCCAATCCATCTTTAATTTGATTTATTTATTGTTTGTTTTTATACCGACGCAGAGATGAAGAGAGTCTTTGATCATAACTGTTAAAAAGAGTTCAAAAACATCAGTTGCACACCGAGATTCCAGCACTATAGACAACATTGTGATATAAAATTATTACTAAGTATTCAGATGTAATGCTTACTGTCAGTACCTGCATATTTGCATCACTTCAAACGTATTGTAGTTATTCTGAAGCATTATTAACGTGAACAAATATATAAAAATCTTTGTTACGATACACCAGGATCCCCTTTAAATCATGAGGGTGAAGCTAAACGGACTAGTGTGCATGATGTGAGGTTAGTTTGTTTATTGGTTTGTTTGTTTTTTTAATCTTTTACCTTTTTGTATGAAAATGTATGAAAGAAGAGAGAGAGAGACTCTGTAACCATAACAGCACAAAAGTGTACAAAAATAACTGCTGCATGTTACTGATCCTGGACTGTTGACAGTAATTCATATGATAAAGCTTAAAGTGTTATCATATGAATATCATTACTTGTTATATACTTTTTCAAATATCACAAATATTATCATTACGTTTATAACTGTTTACTTGTGTAATTATCCAAACCTTTATACGTTTTCTGCTTTTTGTATTTGTTTTTTGTACTTGTTTGTTTTTTGATTGTATTTAGATCTAATGTAAATCATCTGCCAGCATAATGAAAGACAACTTAATGATTCAACAGAGTTCAATACACCAGGAACAGACGATACTGCATTCTGTTGGTCTTAAAAGTAAGTATGAAAGCTCCTAAATCTCTCCAAAAGTCACCTGATCCATCTCTATTATGTATTGATTTACACTGAAATGCTGTCAAATCAAAATCATAACAAACTGAACATAAATAAATGCATTTTTAAAAATGCTCTCAATCTGTAGAAGTTATAGCAGTTATATGCTTCACTGTGGCATTGAGATACACCATAATATCTGAAATGTTAGGTAAAATGCACAATGGAGAGGGTTTGTTTTTTGTTTTTTTTACATTTTATTCTAACAATAGGTCACACACAATGCTAAGCGAGGCCTGCAGAAAGAAATGGGAGGAATGCAACCTTAATGAGGATTACTGAAGGGCTTGTGACTCCTTAAATTCATCCGGCTTTGTCCTTCCAACTTTAAAGTCACTCTGCTCAAAGTTTTATTGTCTCCGTATCATATGCCAAACGGCCACACGTTTTAAACCTCTTTTCAAACAATGTCCACATTCACAGCAAATCCTGATCAGACCTTTTTCATCTGCTGAACGTGAACCCTGTAACACCCCTCAGGCCTCATCTCCAACATGTACCGCCCCTTAGCATGAAAATAATGATAAAATAATGCAAAAATTTAAAGAAATAACAGTAGATTAGTCGTAGATTAGAAAGATTTCATTGATCAGCTGCTAAAATGTTACTAAGTTGTAATAACAACATTAATTAAAATTTTAAAAAAATTAAAGCTGTGATTCCAAACCCAGTATAACACACTAATCCAAACCAAGTGATGTGGAGAAAAAAAAATATTATAATTTTGCTTCAGAGTTCTGTCTTTAGAGATTTTTTGATATTACTTAATGTACACCAGATTTCAAGACTGTTATACACACATTTCATTCAAGATGTAAACCCCCTCCTGAACACTGGAAATGAGGATGAAGACCAACAAATAACCTCCTGCAAAACAAAACTTTGACTGGACCCTTAATTGTGTTTCTACAAGTTACATAAAATGGGATTGATGGTGGGATGTTGTTGCTATCTGCAAAAATCACAGATGAATATAAGACTGGACCAATCCTCTTATTTAACTGCAAGAAAATGAACCTCCACTTGTTGCTTTAGCTTTGAAGCTTTTATTTTACTTCCTGGTGTCAAAATTCAGTGTAAACTCTAAAACGGACTTTTTCTCCTTGATGTGACCTGGTTAGGAGGCTTTGCCACTCCAACATGAAGATCTTCTGTCACAGAGTCAGTTTAAGCCTGTCTCAAGTCGGCAGAGAAAGAAGGTGCACTACGGTGGACTAATGTTGCCTTTTATTCATCTCCATATTTGCTATGGGAAGCTGCACTGGTTTGGGAGTAGCTTTGTGTGTCACATTTGCTGTGAGCCCGTGGCTGTGATGGGATTGGATTGGATTAATTGAAGGCAGGTGTATTTGACTGCAGTGATACTCTAGTCGACGAATAGCCCACACTACAAATGCTGCTTTGATATTTTGTCTCTCTGTGCAGGTGTGTCATATGGCCAGATCTAAGACGACTCTGTGCAGGCCAGGACTATAAGCCGCAGCCTGAAGGCAGAGTTGGGTTGCTGAGGCTGGAGTGATTACTGGCCTTCTACTTACTGGGTGGTGGGTCTGTGGACAACTGCTGATCCCTGTTAAAGTCGTTGACATGTAAAATACAACTGACTTGGGGCATTGTTGACTCTGGCCTTGGATTGTGTGTTTTATCCATTTTGCAACTGCGACACTGGACTGTTTTATGCTTTCATTTTTGTGCCATAGGGAGGGGTTTTTATTTATTTATTCTGACTAATAGTAAACTCAAATTTAATTTCTATCACCTTAACAAACATCACCAAACACACAAACTGTTTGTGTGCAGTTTGTCTCACAGTGTGTTGCTAGCTAAAGGTCCAGCTGCTGTATTTCACAGGGAAGAAACAAAAGAGATGGACAAAGATAAGAAAGACAGGACAGGAGAGGAAGAAGAGACGTTAGATTTAAAGGTAAGGATTCCTCATTTAAAGCTGACATGCAAGTCCTCGTGTTTTTAAATCAACTATTGGGTCTGTACGTGTGACATTGTGTTTTTTATATTAAGAAACATGCTGCTAAACAAACTGAGGTAAACTAACTGTGTTATTTACTGTGACATGAAAATCCTCTGTAGATTAGTGCAGGATCTGTATTGTTATGGATTTAAAGTAAAGAACAGTGTGTGACTGGTGCACAGTGGCTGTGATTTCACAGTCAGTAAGGTTACATCAAGTTTAGCAGAGATAAATCTGAAGCTAAACTCATGATCCTGAGATTCATTCACTGAATTCCACCTTTATACCAACTTTATACTGTCTAATATAAAGACAGCATAAACAGTGTACTGTCAGTGTAGGGGATGGAAGTCAGCCAGGAGAACTTTTGAGACATCTGCTGACATCTTGTTGAATTCAGTTGTGTAAATCCACAAAGAGCAGGAGGTCAGCTGATCACAGCCTGTACAATATGAAAATCTAGTGGAACTCTCAGTAGTGGGTTAGGGTTAGCCCACAATGAGTCAACTGACTTTTAGGGTTGCTGAATCCGCTTTAACTCCTTGCCTACACTTTTTCCTCTTTAGAGGCAAAGTCATCCTCTTCAATGTAGGCAACAGAAAATAGAGCTGTTTTTATTTTCATATTTCTTCTCTGCTGATGTTCTACTTAACCAGTTCAAGCTGAGTTACCTTCATTAGGATTAAAATTTAGACTGAAATCTCCTGCTTTGGATGTTAGTGTTCCTATCTACTAAAATTATTTTAATACTACATTAATATAGCACAAGGTTCAGTTAGCTTTGCATTAAAATAGGTGGTTTGAAGATTGGGGGCGGATTTGAGGGCAAAAGTGGGTCTAACCTGCTACTAAAAAGGTATCACTAATGAGTTGTATTTAGTTAGTTTTCAATTAAGTTTAATTCAGTTGTATGTATATAGTGCTAAATCACAGCAATAGCTGCCTCAAGGCGATTTATACCGTAAGGTAAGACACTGCAATAGCACAACCATCACACCGCGGGCTCTGTACGTGCACACGCCTGCAGGGTGTCAGCCGCAGCGGTGGGAGGCGCTGTAACAAACTGAGTGAGAGTGGAGGAGCTGAGAAGGAGAGCAACTCCGGTTTGATTGGAGGAAGTAAACACATCAACAAAGAAAGATGGCCGAAGTGATAGAGCTGCAGAAGCTTAAGGTTGGTATTTCCCTAAAATATGCACTTAATAACCCGCATTTGGTCGGTTTTTAAAGATAAAGATAGCTTTTAACCGGAGTTAGATGCAGGACCGGAGGTCGGGGTTACGTTAATTAACCGTTTTGAAGGACAAAATGACGTCCGGCTGAGAAGGCGAACACCCGGCATGTGTTCAAAGAGCTAACGGCGGGCTAACGTTAGAATACATCGGCTAAGGAGGGAGAAAAAACATTAAATATGAAATTATTAATGTTAAATAACAAATACTGTCATATATATATGCACAAAGTCACCTACTGTCTCTGTCCTTCTGTAAGAACGTTAACAGCAAGTTAATTTGGCCGAGGCTAGCCCAACATTAGCTTTTAAAAGTGCAGTTCAGTTTACTTGGTCTCTGACTTTACATCCACAAGTGTCCTAAAATGCTGCCGCCAGGCTATTTGCCCTGTGCAAACTTATATCAAATGCTTCGCAGGCAGTTTAGGGTTATATTTTAAAAATGTATTTGACTCCATCTCAGGCCACACAACATAAAAATGAGCAGTATGTGTAAACTCTGTGTGTTTGTGGATTTTATGTGTCCCCAAAGTGTTGGGAGATTCCCGAGTCACAGAAGCCGAAACATTGAACACGACTTACAACAAAGAAATAAAGTAAATTATTAGATAAATAAAATAGCTCACATCACACAAGGGGAGCGACAGGAAGAGGGGAAATGAAACTAAAGAGGCCAGTTAGTAAAAATATAATAAATGAACGAAGGTAAAGATTTTCTGTCTTGAGTGTGGTCTGGGTCTGTTTGTTATCTGTGTCCACACATTTGGATGCTCTATGCGTCCGCTGATGGAGGAATCCAAATAGTGTATTTGATTCAAACTCCAAGGGCAGTGATGGAAAACGATTATCTGACAACTAATGCAGAGTAGCCTCCAGGAAAAAAGAAAGAAAGAAAACATACCAGAGTGCATTACATTACATTAAAAGTACTGAAAAGGTGCTAGAGGGAAAAATATCAATGGATAATTTGGTACTGAAATTTCTTTTAAAAGCAACCAATTTTGTTACCTAAATGGGCTTCTTATGTGATTTAATCCAATGAATTTCATGTGTGGTTGTTGTGTTTTCATATTTGTGTGTGGGCTGGAGACATCTATTTTTGACTATCCTAACTAATAGTTAGGGGCATTTTTATTCTGTAGTTTTTCTGGGATTTTTTTTTTTTAAGAAGAAGAAAGTTGTCACAGCAATGTTTGTGCAGGCAGTCATATACCTGTGATGCACCCCAGCCAAGACTTGTTTTCTACAACAGAACTGGTCTTGAGCCCCATCCCCCTAATGAAAGCAAGATTGTGCCACATAAAAAGGGTTATTCTACATCACTGACACAGAGAATGAAAATTACTCATTCCTCTTTATACTTCTTTAAAGTCTGCCTGAAGGGCACATTCGTAGTAGCTGCACTGTAGGCTAGTTTCTCACAAAAAAATGACAGGTACACAAACATCTGCACTGAGACTTATGCTCACCAACTGATGATGAAATGTATCTTTTGCTGACCCTCACATATTCTTTGACCTTCAAATTTGTCACATCAACATAACAGAAGTAATAGTGTACATAAATAGTAAATGGTCTGTGTTAGATGGATTAATGACCGAAAATGTCAGGTTTAAGTAAATGAACTCTGGTTTTTTATTTGTAGCTTGCTGAACTGAGGCAGGAATGCGATGCCCGAGGTTTGGAGACCAAGGGAAACAAAGGGGAGCTCATCGCCCGACTTCAGGCTTATCTGGAGGAACACGGTGAGGAACAATACCTTTCATACCGTCACTCATTTAACTCGCACGCTTGCACAAAACATTTCATTTACCTGCCTAAATAAAGGGCTTAAAATCCACCAATGTGAGACGTGAGAGAAGAGTCATTTATATCTGAAATTAGCTAGCTAAAACAGAGCTTGTCCATATTTGCTAGATCATCTTTATTCTTGTTGCCAACCCAACATTATACATGAATAATGCATGTATAATGATTTTAAATAAAAGAAATGGTGTAAAGTGTTGTAATAGTTAAACACAGAATCATATTTATCATACCTGATTTTGCTGATAGTTCATTCATTAATTGCTTAATAATAAACAGAGTATACGGTGAGCGACGCTCACCACAAAAGAATGTCTGGCTTTTCAAATGTATGATTTAGTAAAAAAAAAAAAAAAAAGTTGTATTGCGTAAAAAAAACATTTTTCTGTGTTTGAATCAAAAAGGGATTATGTTAAAATGAATGCTCATGTGAGAAAGTGCTAAAGACAAATCTTATTGAAGTGGAATTACATGAATAAATGAAAAATAAAGTGACTTGTATTCATACTTGACTGAAGGCTCATATATGGTGTAATTATTGACAAATTATTTTAAGTATAACATGGAAAAGAATCAAATGTAATGAAGTGATTTAAGTGAGGTAACTTTTTCTTAGTTAAAAATGGTTGAAAGGTCGAAGATGGAGAAGACGATAGGGTATGTCTGGATATCAGGTGATTATATATAAATGACAGCGATTCGGTGTCCAGATAAGAGGAGAGGGGGGGGGGAGGCAAACAGCCAAGAGAGTATAAAAGAAGGCACCTAGGAACATTCAGCGTGGTTTTTCCTCTAGTTCTTGCAATGAGCAGAACACATCATCTTAAAATTTGGTGCTGAGGGTCCACAGTTAGAAAGTGCAGCAAGTAATGCCATAGGAGCCACCACCACACGAACACTTTGAACCTACAAATTGGTTTCATGTTTTTTTTTCTGCTCATTTTTGCCGTATTACATTATAAATTCAAGAAGATTTGGACTTCGATTGTTTTCTACTGGACATGTTTCCTTACATTCTACCTTTACAGGAGGGAGAAGTGCATCTTCAGGCCTGCATGTTCCTGATCTCCTCTCCAGTCTCTCCCCTTTCAAAGATTAGAACAAAATCAACATTAGCTCAGAGTGTGTTAATTAGATAAGTATAATTGAGGTGATTGATTGTTATTTTGTGATTCTTATTATTAGATTTTGCTTTGCTCCTGCTATATTGCTTTTAAAAATATCCTCCAATTAACATCTAAATTCCCTTTTTAGCACTTTGTGAAACAGTAAAAATCTGAGTATAGTTCATCCATCAGCTCCATTTGAACTCTGCATTGCCTGCTGAGTAATATTCATATGTTCAGTTTAGGGGTAGTTAAAGAAAGAGCCGATTCACACTTCCTGTATTCGGGTGCTGGTCCCACAGATCGACAACCCCTGTAGGTGGTTACACGTGCATGTGATGGGTGTGACATAAATTGTTTCTACAGATGATGCGGATGCATTTTAAGTGTTTTGTTTTGTTTTTAAATATTCTGAAATTTATATTTGTTCGTTCTTTTTTTCTTTCTTTTTTTCTCCTGTTTTCTGAACAACAGAGGAAGATGTGGACGTAGATGATGTACTTGCAGAGGATGCAGTGGTAAATTTTTACAATGTTTCCCACAATATGCTCTCTTTAAATCCGCCTCTCACACTGTATTGTGGAGAAGTAATTTTTTAAAATGTATTTATTTATCTCAGGACTTCACTAAAGTTGAGAGTTCCAACGACGTAAAAGACGACAAGGATTCTGAAACGATCGAGCCTGAGCCGTAAGTTTATCTTCATTAAATTTACCTTTTTTTGTTCCTTCATCACTTATTGGCTGTGGACAATGTGACATTTGGGTCTCATTCAGTAATATCTGTGTAGAAATGTTCTTACTAAGCAAATAATAAGTATACGTTACTCTCAGATTTATGAAGCATATGCACCAGCGATGTTTGTCCTTACCACTCCTAGGCAGCCAGCAGAAACTAAAATTTATGATTCGCGTCATCTTTTTGACGTTTGAAATTTTACTTTTTTACTTTCAGGCCTGCCGAGAAGAAGGTGGTGAAAATAACTCCTCCATTATCTGCCAGCGAGGTGTGTACAACCTGTTTGCATCCACTAATGACTTAAATGTGTCAGGTTAAATGTGAGTCAGAGGGGAATTTTAGCTCATAGTAAAGTTCAGTGGTCTATTTTTAGGAGTGTATATGAACAAAACATATAGATTCATGAGCAAAGGTAATACATCAAATGTATAGGTGTAAATGTAAGAGAGATTTTAATAGGAAGTATACAAAGTTTAGAGTTTAGACTTTACTTCATGTACAGCAGTAATGTCAGTTTTTTATCTAATTTGTTGAGCAGAGACTTCAGAAGAGAGCCGAACGTTTCAACCTGCCGGCGTCATCTGAAAGCAAGAAGGCTATACGTGCAGCAAGGTGAGGCCTTACCTCAATTATTTCTTCTTTCAAAATAACAGTACCGGTAGAATAACTGTGCTCGCTGCATTTGGCTTTTTGTCCGAGAACACGATGAATCAAATCTTTATCTCTTTATTGTATCTTTCCAATGTTACTTTATTTTATTTCAGTACTTCAATGAAATCTGGAGCATTTTTTTAAGTGATCTTATTTTTCCTCATAGGCTCTTTTAAATTGTAGTTGTTTTTCAATTTGTTCATCATTTTATATGATATGTATTTTATTGACATTTTTTTGTATCAATAAAATGTGATAACTTAAAAATAGCATAGTTTATGCGACTCCTCCCTGAGTTAGCAATCACTTAGATGAATCAAACATCATCATACATGACAGAAATAATGGTCATGACTTCTCGAGTAGCACCCATGTAGCTCATGAAGCAGATTTATGTTTCAGTAAATCTGTGTTAAAACTGAAACATGTGTTCTCCTATATTCTAGGTTTGGCTTACCTGCTACTTCAAGTCCCTCTCCAGGTCTGTTGTCACTCTTTACTAAACAAATGGTTGTTTTTTTTTTATAAGAAATGTATCGAAGCTAAGGACTGACTTCGTAGGCTTGTGTCAAAATATGTTTGTGTTTTTTAATTGAATCTTTGTATTTTATTCAGAATTTATTTCTTTTATATGATGACATTACAAAATGTTTTATTTTCTAATTGTACTATAGAGAAGAAACATAAGCCTTTGTAAACCTTTATACATGCCTGTATTATTGTAGTGCAATAATAATAGTAATACTATGATAGCACTAACTTATACTACTGCTAGAAAAATCTATTTTTTATAAAAGAAGAATTTTATAATTAATGTTATTTGTTATAAATGAATTCCGTTAAGAAGAATTTAAAATTTCCCAGAATTCATCAAAACTATCAACTAAATTTAAAACAGTTGTACCAGTTTAAACCACAAGATGGGGCAATGAGTCTGTTTCACCTTTAATTAAATACAAGGCATTAGTGATAGCTCATGTAAAATACATTAACATATATGAAAAATATTTTCTGTAAGATTGCGGGTTTTTTTGTGTATCTGCTTGATTTAAATGAGCAGATCATCTCCTTCATGTCAGCTTCTCTCACACCTCCAAATAGCTTTCAGTAGCTTATTTTGAAATCGTTCTATGGAGGTCTCATTCTGACCGCTTGATTTGTGCCTCTGCTCTACGCACTGGAGTGGTTGAAGAACTCACAGTGCAGAAGCAGCATGAAAAGTGAAAAATATCAAGTAATATGCAGAGCAAGACAGATTAAATCACAGAGCAGTTAAATTGGTCAGAAAGGAACTTCCATAGTGCAATCTAAAAATAACAGTTATGCTGAAAGCCATGTGGACGTGTTTGAGAAGATGATGTTCAACTGGAGATCAGCCAATCAGGTAATGTGTTTTTTGGGAATTTTTTTTTTCCCCCATGAGATGTTACCTAGAACTTTTTGATCATTTCATACTCATATGTAGCCTGTGGAGAGCGATGAGTGCAGATATGGTGAACAATACTACCTTTTTAAATGTATTTCTGTATGTAACTAATTTAAAAATAAATGGAAAATACTTTTTTTTTCTGGGAAATTGTTACTGCAGTAGTTTTCATTTAAAGTGAGACTTCATGCTCAGCCAATAAAAGTTGATAGTGCTAAACTAAAATTGCTAAACATAGATTTAATCAGTTGTAATCAGCCACATCCAACCCCTTAACAACAATATTAGTAGCATTAGTATTAGTAGTAGTGTTATTACAAGTATTTCAGTGTTTATTATGGTTTTTCTCACAGTTTTCTACTTTCTGTCTTTCAAACAGGTGTCGTTGTAAACAGTAAAGCTGCGGTAAGTGTCAAAGTAAAAAAAAAAATTCTGATCATTTATTTCTTTATTGCTCCATCTGACTCAAAAAGGACACTGAATCATCATGTTTGTCTCTGTTAAAGGTGAACGTCGATCAGCTGAAGAAGAGGGCAGAAAGATTTGGCATGAACGTCTCATCTATTTCTCAAAAGGTGAGCTCTAGTGTTTTTTTTGTGTGGTGTATAAACTAATGAATCAGGGTTCATGCTGGACATTAAAAAGCCTGAAATTAAAATTAATCAATAAATCAAAATAAAAAATTCCTGTAAAGTTTACTCTATGTATTTATTTTGCAGATGATCTGTTTAAAATTGGAAGAAAAATTGTCATCATTATATTTGTGACACCACAAAACAAACAATAGCGTGATATGAAATGATAGACGTTTTCATATTGTCATAAAATATATGTCATTATATCGAACAGCCCTAATAGTACTTGTTTTTTCTTTATTTATTAACCCTCTTTAACCTCCTAGGACCTGACGTCCACATATGTGGACATCACATTTTGGGTTGTCTAGACCAAATTACGAAATTTTGCTCTACAAGGGCCTGATATCCACTTACGAGAACATCATGCTGCCACTGTTCTATCAAGATTTAAAACAAATGTCCTCTTATGAGGTTAAATGTTGTTCTGATTCTTTTTTTCTTGTCTTTATTGTTTGCCCTTTTATTTAGTTTTTGTTTACTTTTCCTTGAGAATCTGTGCTAATGTTAAGTAATACTATATTTTACAAAATAATTTATAGCTAAATCATTAATATTATACTGACTTTTTCAGATTGAGGAGGATGAGAAGCTTAAGAAGAGGAAGGAGCGGTTTGGAGCCCTAACAAGCGCGGGCTCAGTTGGTGGAGACGACGTCGAGGTACGATTTTGGTTTTGTGTGATTCATATTTCATCACAATGCCATGTGATTTAACCACAGTGAATGAAATAAAGAGGCTGATTAATCTTTTCTTTCTTTTTGTCTCTGCAGGCCAAGAAGATGAAACGTGCGGAAAGATTTGGAAAAGTGTAAATAAAGTGTGAAGTAGGGTTTTTTGTTGTTGTTTTTTTTAAGGGTTTTTTGTGACTGTACATCAGAGATTCCTGAGGATGAGAACCGGAATAGGCTAAAATCAAAAGTACAATTAAATGCAGCTGTATCATTTAAGGTAGTTGAAAAGCACATATTTGGATTTTTTTGTAACGACAGAATTGAAGGGGTGCAAACAGGAGCTTGTAAACAACGCAGAAGTTTCTCAGTTTTAAGATTTTTGCTCATCGTTTCAACTGCATTACAGTCCATTTTTCTAATGTATATCAAGCAAATACAGCAACAAGCAGCTACTTTACAGTAAAAGATGGTTAATTACTCATCATATAATCTTAAGATAAACTGCTCAGTGAAATCAATAAAATCATTTTACAAATGAAACCATTGACGAGGTTGAAATGTTTTGTTCTGAAGCCGTTGCGTAAAGTTTTCCATTAGTGAAAGAAAAAAATTTATGCTTTTTATATAAACATGTTTTTGTAGAGTGTTCCAGTTATGATGAAACCTGTTATGGAAGTGATAACCGATTGAAACATCTAGTAGTTTACAGTAGAAATAGGAAAAGGAAGATTACTGACTGTAATTTGTTCTCACTGTGTGTTTAACTGTACTTTTGATTGATCAGATAGTCTGATTGGGGGTTTTTTGGAGGGGGGCTGGGGCATCACTGATACACTGCTTCAGTTATCTGTCCATTTTATAACATTTTGTGATTTAAAATAAATTGTTTTCAATTTTTTGATACCTGCGTCCTTGTCTCATCACTGTTGTTACTGGAGTTTGATCATCAGTGTGGACCATTTTAGTACTAAAGAACACATTCTGTCGAAGTGTAGTTTGTATTTTCCTCAGTTGTTTATTATCTTTAAATATGGCTGGAGTTGTGTGTTCATATTTCTCTCCAAGTGTGTGAACATTAAGAAATGTTATTTTTGAGTCAGGCCAGTTAGAGACCCCCAGTTAGAAGTTGTATGATTGTAAGGTTTATCTTCATATTTCACAGAGATAACAGAACAAGGCAAATGTGTATCTGGAGTATTGATTCAAATGACAAAGAGCTTTGCGAGTGTAATTACCCCCTGGTGGGCACTGATGAAGCACGGGGATTAGAGTCAGATAGCTTCACCAAAGGGGGTGCCTGACACACATCGTAGAAAGCAGCCGACAGTCCTTGTCTGAGTGCTAAACGCACGGGCGATGTAAAGTATTTAATTTCAATTTTGCTAAAGTAAAACATTTGTGAGTTTTCGGTGCACTATAAAATGCAAGTAATAATAATTTACCATAACCTTTCAAGTAAGAATTACAGGAGCAGTTTGAGTTTGTCTCTTCAGTTTTTCCTGTTTTAACATTTTGTATGCTTTCCTATATCAAGCACATTCTGCTGCTGCTTTACTGGGAATATTTTTTTCACCTAACATTAAGTGACTAGTCATATTACAGTCTAAAAACAGACTATCTTACAAATGAAACAGTCATTCTGAGCTGGTTTTAATCGAAAACAGCTCCGGAGAGGTTCAATTATCAAAGGATCAATTCTTTACTCATTAAAAGTTTGGTTTCAGTGAAGTTTGGGTCATTTTTACCCTTTATTTTCTTTCTTCCCATAATATCAAACAATGTTATGATAGGGAAAATGGTTTAAAACATCTAGCTTACAATTGATGCAGTATGACAAAATAATATTTGTCCCATTTTGATAAAATGTTGCTGCAGTAACACATTCTAGAGTTTTTAGCTGTACTGTAAAACCTCAAATAACAATATAAACACTGTCTGAAAAACAAAAGCAGTAAAGCGGTTGTAACAGGAATGATGAAAAATCAATACCCAGATGAGTGAAACCCAATAAGTCACAATAAAAAAACAAAAAGGAAGATTTTAAAAAGATATTTTTACAGACATTTGAAGAAAATCAACAATTCTTAACAACATAAAGGCTCATTTGGGCAATATTTCTGCTGTAATTTGCAAACAAATCAAAAGTTTTAAAAGTGATCGGAAAAATCTGAAAATCAATTATGAAACATACAGAAAGCCACTGCAGAGAACTGTGATTGGAATGATTCGACCCTAAAACCAGCAAGAAGCTTTACTGCTGCATTTCAAACTGTTTAAAGACGACAAACCAAAAGGAGAAGAAAAAGTATGAACAAGGTCAACGTTAACACTTTCGTAGCATGTACTTTTAAAATAACAGTTCAATATCTGCGGTTCACTGATAAGTTTTGTTGTGTAAATTAGTGCTCACTGTTAAAAATCATGTCCACTCAGAATTATCTGTATTTTAAACTTCCTGGTGATCACCTCATCACTCCTGCTAATGTGCCCTAACCAACTGAAACCCCCCCTCACACCTACAGAAAGAGGCCGCTCCCGCTTGAAGTTTCATGACACAATGAGGGTGATTAGTCTGAACAACTCTGTATTGATATGGAGCAAAAACTGCTGTGGGACAGAGACAGCCTCAACCACCCAAATACAATACAATCAGAAGTGGGCTTTCACCATTAGTACTCTGTGACAATACAACGTGTCAATTATTTGACACCTGCATGGCTTTTCAGTCTGTCACCAAGCACATCTGTTTTTTATTAAGAGGATTAAGGATTAAGAGGTCCCAGCATTCCCTGCCTGGATATTAGCAGAGAAGTGGGTACAAAAAATAAAAAAATAAATAAATAATAAAAGAGAAAATAAAGTGGTACGCTGCAGATGACCTCTCAACAGGAAATATGGGGTTTGTTTTTGATGTGTTAAAATTGACCTTTTCACCTTTTATATTAAGGGGAAAACCTTAAGAATATTGGCCAAATTACCAGATTTAATTTTAAATAAAAAACGGAGCAATTTTATCTTTCACCACTGACTGAAAACGCTGTAATGGAACCTGATCTACATCATTTAATGATTCAATTTGGGATTTTTTTTTATAAAACCTTTTTTTGTATCAATGTGCTCCAAAATAGTGGTGTGCAATAAAATTGTTATGTGACCCCTTAAAACACATGTACTCACACACACACACACACACACACACACACACACACACACACACACACACACACACACACACACATATATATATATATAAACTAACCCAGGTAGAGTTAGGTTAACAGAAATACACCGCCCATCTGTGAACTAAGATGTAGGTCTATTAGGTTATGTTGTGGTGAACCTTGGTTTGGGGGATGGGTGTTCATACTGGAGTGCAAAATTAAAACCAATGGAAGATGGGCAAGAAAAGTTCAAAGCCATCAGGTGCTCAGTTTAGAGAAAAGAAGAGGAGGAGAAACGAGCAAAAGATACAGGAAAGCAGATGTGTCATTGGATAATGGCAGGTCATCCTGAAACAATCAGAATCAGAATACTTTATTAATCCCTAAGGAAATTATGTGTGTTACAGTTGCTCCAAGAAGAAATGGTAAAAAAAAAAAAAATAGTAACAGTAACAGACTAAACTCCAAACAATACATTATCTTACAGATTTTACACATTTAAGAAATAGCACTAATATATACAGATCACTCAGTTCTAAATATCAAGGATTAACAAAGGTGATTATAAATAAATATCAAGAAAATTGACAAGAATATTCCAGAGTAGAAAAGAGCGCGTGTAAAAAGGGTGTAACTATTGCAGGGTTCACAGTGTGTTAGATGGAGGAGTTGTACAGAGAGATGGCCACAGGCAGGAATGATTTCCTGTGTCGGTCAGTGGTGCTTTTTGGTAATCTCAGTCTCTCACTGAAAGTACTTCTGTGACTAGCCAGCATGTCATGTCATGGAGTGGGTGGGAGGTATCATCCAACATTGTCTTTATCTTGGACAACATCTGCCTCTCAGACACCACCCTAACGGAGTCCAGCTCCATCCTCACAACATTACTGGCCTTGTGGATCCGTTTATTTAGTCTGTTGGCATCTGTGACCCTCGACCCGCTGCCCCAGCATGCAACAGCATAGAAGATAGCACTGACCACAACAGAGATACAACAAGATAACATCAATTAGTAGGGATAGTGAAGTGTCACTTGGCTATGATTTTAAAAAGTAGACACTGATGTAGCATACTGAATCTTCTCTGGTGAAATTCAGTATGGTTCCGACAACAGTTTTATGTTAATGTACAATCATTAATATGTTTTATGTGTGTGTGTGCTGTGTTGGGCAAACTTTGATTAAATTGAGGAGGACTGATATGATATCGTTTAGCTTTTGAGCACCTATTCAGGAGAAGTTTCACTCATCATCCACTAAAGGGTAGTTAATCATATTAATCAAGGAAGATGATCAACCTCTTTGGTCATTTGGCTTGATCATGTCAAGTGTCAATTAAGTCAGGTGATTAACTAGATTGTTATTCCTCCTACAGCATCATCTCATATACACAGATTTTTGTACTGCAGAAGTCTTTAGTGCTGAAGGGAAAATCCCGGGAAAAAAAAATCTGGGACAGCATGGCTGTCGGGACGAGTTTAGCGTTAGCATAGAACTTTCTAACATAGCACTATTTGGTTATGGACAGATAGGCTAAGACTGTGATGTTAGAGGCTGACCAAACAGGCATATGAGGGAAAATGGAAGGGAACGTAACTCTCTCAGTGACCGTGGCTAATCATATAACTGGCCACCATTTATTGCCCAGCGTTAGCATGCTTTCAAAAGCAAGTAAAACCCCAGACACACAAGCCTAGAGACTTGTTTATGACAAGTTTCAGTTGAAGATTCTTACTGAGAACTTTAATATTAGACTTCCTACTTCAGCTATTTGTTGCAACTTATCTTCTCCTCTTATGTGCCAGATGGTGGAGTTAAACTTCTCACCCATGGGGGCGGGCCTAAGTGCCTAAATGCACTGGTTTTGCGAAATCAGTGATAATAGCAAGTTTATTAATGCAGCACTTTTAAATTTTTGATTTAGACTGTGTTTCACATTGTTATTAGATTCCATTCATACTTGACGTTTACAGCTAGGGGGCGGGGTTTGGGAAGGGGCTTGTGGTAAGGTAGCACCATGAGTAAAGGTATGTGCACTTTTAGTCAGTACCTAGGAAGAAAAGTGGGCGTATACTGATGCAGGACAAGGAGATTCACCTCTTGAGCTGTGCGGTGTATGGAGCACAGAGGCTGTAGCTAGCTTACCGGAGATTTCGCTTTTGGCTGTTACAGCGTAATAACAAGAGAGATCGTATGAGACTTTAAGTTACGTTTTGAGACCCCTCTGCGCTTTGGAGACCTCTGCTGTACCGTCGCTCGAGGCGCGCTGACGTCGCCGCCCGGCGTGACGTGTGTTCCTGTGACGCGCAGAAATTTTAAACTCTCGTCCTTCTCAGTGATGGCGGCTTCGTTTCGCTCTCTCCCCGCAAGCAGTAACAACAAATGGTACTTCACCCGGCAGCAGATCGACAACAGCCCATCTCGGCGAGCTGGACTTGATCCCGACAAGGAGCTCTCATACAGACAACAGGCGGCGAACCTCCTCCAGGACATGGGACAGCGGCTCAATGTGTATCCTTTTGTCGTGAGCTCTTGTTAGCGCTCTAACTTTAGCTTCTCTCCCGAGCCGGCTCGGAGAAGGAGTGTGGCTGGTGTTTGTTAGTTTGTTGTTGTCTTTTGTTCGACGGTTTCACGTTTGTTTTTGTCTTCCACTTCTGTTTAACGCTGTGGAATTTGGTTTTACAAGGTGTACGTGAGCTTACAAGCGTTACGCGATAGCGGCGTAGTGGGCTAACCCTTGGGCCGCAGAGGCCTGTGTAGTCGGCGGCCTCCAGGACGTTAGCATGTTAGCGTTAGCTTCACCACTGGTAAATATCAACGAATAAACGCAAATTAGAAGGACAATGGGCCACGTTTAGACATATAGTAATGTAGAATGTTTCAGAAAAAGTGTTTTAGATGTGTTAGTTTTAGAAAACATCGCTTTGTGTGTTATCAAGAGTCTTATCCCAGCTAGCCGGTGGCTAAAGTGTTGTTTAACTTTGTTATTCTGTGGCTGCTACGATAACAGGCTTATCAACATTAACTTTTATACTTAATTAGCAATATTAAACCTATAGTTATCCTTATAACTATTTTATAATTATTTTATTTCACACGTATACCGACGATTCCAGCCCATTTTCAAAGTATGCAGTCATTACAGATGTTATGTAATTTGCTCCCACTGTTTACCTTTTTTCCTTAACTGCCATGTATCAGCTCTCAACTTACAATTAATACAGCCATTGTGTACATGCATCGCTTCTACATGATCCAGTCCTTCACCAGATTTCACAGAAATGTAAGTAATGCTTTTCTTGCTTGAATCATGGAAATGATTGTACTTAATGTGAATCATCTTTTTAAATCTCCACTGACCCTTTCCAGGTCATCGCACCCGCTGCTCTGTTCCTGGCAGCAAAGGTAGAGGAGCAGCCTCGAAAGCTGGAGCATGTCATCAAGGTGGCCCATGCCTGCCTCAATCCCCAGGACCCTTCACCAGATATTCGCAGTGATGTAAGTATTGTACTGCAATTGTCCGAGGGAGGTTTTTTTTGAAGCAGAAAAAAAATTCTTACAATAAGGCAAATGGCAATCTTCTTGCATGTAATCTGAGAACATTTACTCTGTCACGTATTTGTTCTGAGCTGTTAAGGCTGCTTGATTACATGGGTTGAGAGAGTAAAAGGCAAAATACATCTTAGCCTGTGTAGGTTTTGAGTCATGCAGGCAATGTGATGTCTAGCAGTTGTAAAACTCGAGCATCTGTACTTGCTATGTAGCTTTCACTTTTCATCACTTATATCTGAGGCTTCTTCAACAAACATGTATGCCAGAAAGCCTTTCAGACAAATGGTCAGAAATTCTCGGCCACATAACGTGTACAGTTGCTCTTGTTTTTCAACAATTGGCGGCCTCCCAGTGAGTAACGTGCCTGTCCTCTCAACCTCAGGCCTACCTGCAACAAGCCCAAGACCTGGTCATTCTTGAGAGCATAATTCTCCAGACCTTGGGTAAGTTTGGAAGGAAGAACTGGGTCCCTTGAATTCCCCCCCCAGAGAACAAGAATAGTTAACATGTTTTATTTCAATTCACAGTTTGCAGTAAGCAGCACTGGAAGTGATATTTATGCTTCAAAACTGAATCACCCACTTTTACATTTCCTGTTTCAGCTTTTTCATTTTTATCAGCCCTAACTTTTGACATTTTACCTTTTTCACCTATGTGTTTTTAAGACATTTAAAGAGGGAGCCTCAAAACAACTTTTTTCCCCTTCTTACATGCCATTAATTTTTTTTTCATATTCAGGTGTTGACATTTTCATGTTGTCCAGGATGTTTTCCCATGAAAAGTGACACTCCACTCAACTCTGACTCCCCACCACTTGATTTTTAACACAATGCAAATTTTCTGGTTTTCAGCGGCTTTGTTAATGTTATCTTTGCCAGTGGGAAGTGGATTTGTATTCCATATGGATTATAAGTATACATTGATTTTGCATTTCTTTTATTAATGTCTACCTACATTTTCTTCTCTTTCTATTACAGCTTTTGAAATCACCATCGATCATCCTCATACACATGTTGTCAAATGCACTCAGCTTGTCAGGGGTGAGCATCATTTTTATGGTTTTGCTCAATTTTATCTTCAAGTTTTTGCTGTGTCTATAAATTTTTTTTCTCTTTGTTCTGCTGTTGTTCCAGCAAGCAAGGATTTGGCCCAAACATCATACTTTATGGCCACCAACAGGTATGCTCAGAGTTCACCCATAGTTCTCTCTCTCTCTCTCTCTCTCTCTCTCTCAAACATGCGCACACACACACACACACACACACACACACACACACACACACACACACACACACACACACACACACACACACACACAGGGTTGTGTCTTTCTTATGTGAATGCTAGGTATTCACCAAAGTTTGTGTGTGGTTTGTTAAAGCTCAATACACTGATTTTCTGTTTTCTCTTTCTCTGTTTGCTTTTTTTCTTGGACGTATCATGCCATATAGCCTGCACTTGACAACGTTCTGCCTGCAGTATAGTCCGCCTGTTGTAGCCTGTGTGTGCATCCACCTCGCCTGCAAATGGTCCAACTGGGAGATCCCCGTGTCTACAGATGGCAAACACTGGTGGGAGTATGTTGACCCTACAGTTACCCTCGAGCTGCTGGACGGTATGTGCAATAAATGCTCTTTAAGAAAAAAATGTTTAGATAATAAAAGGGCTGATTTGACTTGTTTGTTTTTTTTTCCTCCTCTTCCAGAACTTACACACGAGTTCCTGCAAATCCTGGAGAAAACACCCAGCCGACTGAAGCGAATTCGCAACTGGAAGGTACAACGCAAATTTAACTTCTCCTTTTTGCTATTAAAAATTCCCGATTCAATGTGGACATTGACTTAATTTTTTCTTCTTCCAGGCTGGCGGACAGACACCAAAAGCCAAGCCAAAAGTCCAGGAGGAGGGTGACCAGAGGGACACCATGATCAGCATGATTTCCATGGCTTCATCAGAGAGTACTGTGGCAGGCCTGATGAGCCTCTCTGCTCCTCCTTCTGCCTCCTCTTCCTCATCAGTGGGCGACAAGGACACAAATGCTTCTGGCAGTGCTCAGACTTGGAGTGGTAAAGGTCAAGGTGGATCTGAGCAGCAGTCACAGCAACCACAGCAGCAGCCTAACCATGAGGTCCACGCCCCAGCTAAGGTGTCGCTGAGTGAGTACCGTGCCAAGAATGCTGACGTCCTGGCTGCCCAAAAGAGAAAGTTGGAGAACATGGAGGCCAGCGTAAAGAGAGATTATGCCAATGCAGCTCAGGCCCTCATTGGCCAGCAACAGAGGAAGGAGAAGCAGCAGCATCACCATCATCCACCCAGCGCTTCCTCTGACATGTCCAACCCATCACCCATTATTCTTAAAATCCCCTTGGAGAAGGAGAGGCATGACTCTCTAAAAATGCGCTTCCCAGTTGCTGGAGGATCAGGAGGAAGCAGTGGACACAGCAGCAGTGGTCGAGGCCAGGATCCAGACATCAAAGTCAAAATCCGAGTGCCTGACAAGCAGAGGGGGACTTCAGGAGAGGATGGCAAAAGCAGGGACAAGCACAGGGAGCGTTCTAACCACCACCACCATTATCATCACTCTCACCACCACCATTCCTCTTCCAGTAGTGCCTCACTTTCTTCTTCACACAAACATTCATCTAGTTCCAGCGGCACGCTGGGAAGCAGCAAAAAAGTACCAAGTGACTCCTCTAGAACAAGCTCCTCATCCTCGTCCTCATCCTCGTCCGCCTCACGCAAGAGGACACACTCCCAGGATCCTTCAGCAGGATCTCACCCACCCTCCAAAGTGAGCAAGTCTAGGAATCCCTACCAGTTACCTCCCCTGTCTTCCTCCTCTGGACAAATTTTGGGGCACGGTTCTGACATTCTTCCATCTCTGGGACTCCCCCACCACCAAGGAAGCTATTCGCATTCCAAAAGCGACAAAACTGACACTAATGGTCACAGTTCAGCTGGCGGAGCCCAGTCCAACGAGTACCAGGACACTTTTGAGATGCTAAACTCACTGCTGAGTGCACAGGGTGTGCAGCCGTCCCAGCAGTCTATGTTTGACTACAGATCTCAGTATGGTGATTATCGGTACTCGAGCAGCTCCAGAGGAAACAACCCTAGGCCCCCTCCCCTGCCCACGGAGCCGCCTCCCCCACTGCCGCCTTTGCCCAAATAAGTTTCTAATCAGGAAACCACATTATGTACATTTTACTTGACATCTTGATCATCTTGTTACATAAAGTGTTGTATGATATTTTCCAGCCACCCAACATTTTATAGTCTTCAGTGTGACAGCAGAGAAATGTACTGGGGGTAACAAAGGATTTTATGGCGTACACGTGGGGCAATAATGGGACTTGCAAAATGTGAGACAAGAAGAATCATGGGAAAGTGTAGATAGTGTTTTGTTTTTTCTTTTTGAAAAATTCAAATGATATGTGACAAGAAGACAGGAATTAGAGGATGTCAATTTGTTTGGAAAAATTTCCATGACATACCTGGTTGGTCTTCTTACTGATTCTTTTTATAATGTTTTTATAGGGTGTTATTTATTGATCAAATGATTTTAAAAAAGAAAAAAGGTCCCCTTTTTCTACCTTTTTTTTAGGGTTAAACCTCTGTTCTTTTGGAACAGATGGTCATTTCTTTAAGACTGTACAGCCTAGTTAGAGTGCATGTCTCCAAAGCCATCTTTTCGATATATTTTTTACTTTATTTTATTTTTCCCATTTTTATTTTTTCTGTGAGCCATAAAAATGGCTTCATCCCTCATGTATATGTTATATTTGCTGTGCTATTTGGTGATTTGAGGAAAAAATGTAAAAAAAAATGTTTAAAACAAACATTGGAACCTTTATATTTGCAAATTTGCAAAAAAAAAAAGGATGTAAATTAGGAAAAGCTTGTACTTTTCACTTTAAGTTTTTAAGTCTTGCAGTCATTGTTTTAAATGGTTGTAAAATATTCATATTTGGTTCTTGAATGGATACACTAAGTTCATAGCAAGAACATTCATCTGTTCACAAACGGTTGAAACATCTGTGCACTTTGGTCACAATGAAGGAAATTCAACAAAAAGAGCATCTATCTAGACTATTTCTCTTTCCTTATTGTTTTTCCTCAGGAGTTCATTTTTTTGGGGTGATCACAGGTAAATGCAAAGACAAAGAAATAAGCATCATATATGGAAATGTATAATTTTCAGAAGACAAGAAATTATGTCAGGAAAAACTTTTTCCCAGATTTGCTAGACCCTAATAAGCACAGTATACAGAGTTTTAACACAGTATAAAAGTTAATAGCTCATCTGTTTTTATCTAATTGTGGGGATGTTTTAAAAGTGTAAACCCTAGTGTAGCTGTCACTTCACTCTGGTCTGATTTAATCATGTTAAACTTGTCTTTCGAGTGCATTCCTCTAAACTAAATTGGTGGATATTTAACTTTGGTTTGTTTTATTATCTGCCCACATGCCATCATTCATCATAAAAACATGTTTGCATGTTTTCTGTGGTTGTACAGAATCATATGTGACCAGCAGGTTATTTATATACCTCCACTTCTTGAGCATGAAGGCCAATACCCAGATTTTGTTGGCAAGATAAGCAGGTTATTGCCTATTCATAAAACTTAATTGTTTAGGATTAGTGCTCTTATTTTACAGTAATGTAGCACAGCAAATCAGCCGTCCAGCTGTATATTTTACCCCCTTCATATATTTGAAAATGTGCTTGAAAAGAGAAGCTTCTTGCTCATGCAGCAGAGGTTTTATTATTCTTGGTTGTAACAGGGAAACAGTAAATGCACTGAATATTTATCTCAGTAGGTTTGCCTACAATGCAATTGACAAAGTGTTACGTGTATAATGGTTAGACTAATAGATTTTCTGGTGTGAAATTGCCACTGTTTTTGAAACATTTTGTTTAATCTGGGCAAAGCTTCCATTTTAAGTATTACCATTTTGTTGTGAACAAGCCACAAAAAGGACACATTTCATATTAAAACCCATATGTAAGAAAAAACGGACGACACTCATGCAACCTAACAATGCAAAAATCATATAGCTACAATAAATTTCATGTGTTTTCATGTCTTGGTGTTTTCAGTGACACTCAGGTCTGAAAAAGAAAAAGTTTTGAGATTTTTTTTTTCCCGTTTAAAATATGTGAACACTGTTCTTTTTTTTGATATAATGTGGTTGCTTTATTCTCAAAGTCAATAAAAAATATTTTAAGAAAGTGCTGCTTTTGGCTCATCAATAACATTGCATTTTATAGGTGAATCAATCTATGCCAGGGGTGTCAAATGCGGTCTAGGAGCTTGATCTGCCCTGAAAGAAGATCCAGTTTTACCCATTATATTTTGCAAAAAAAATATGTTTGAGGGGTAATACAAGCATTGTAGAGCAACTGATGGAATTGCACTTACTCTACTTGATATATCATCATTTGTAAATGCATGGTGTGTCAAAGTTTTACATTTGAATGTTTTCAAAATATACTGTTTTTTTCTTCTATTTTTAAAAGATAGGGGGTATTATCCAGTGGTATTGTAAGTGTAGCCCTCTTGAGGTCAAGTTGTGTTCTAAAGAGTTCGAGGCCCTGGTCTATGATAAAAGTGTAAATACATTGGGTGGATGCCACTTTGAATGGCAACTGGATTGGCCAATGGGCTACCTCACTCCGGCGCTCTGGCTAATCGGATCTCTAGGTGGGCGGGGTTACTTATTGTAAGCGGCGGCTGTGGCAGTTAACAGGGAATGCAGGAAAATCGACGTAACAGTGTTCTTCGGGAGCTCACGCTAGCTCGGATGTCCGAGACAAAGGTAGGGGGCCGCAAATAGAAATTAGCGATATGTTCATATTCTGGCATACAATCACGTTGGCGTTATGGAGGGATACGGCAATTTTGTGGCACCGACTTGCTATCTTCGCTGCAAAATGAGAAAATTAGCATTTAGCTGCCGTTAGCAGCGATTGATCAAAGATGGCGACTGCCGTCTTAACTGTTAAAGTGACGCAGTAAGGAGAGGCGGGCTGAAGCTCGGTGTGGCGCCCGGTTAGAGTTTATCCATTAACGCAGAGAGGAGTTTGTCTCCTCGATTTATATTTGAATTTAAAAAAAAAAATGCAATTCTCTCTTACATTAATGCGGCCTTTATTACTCTTTGTTACTTATTACAATTGCCTTTAGGTTGTATGCGTAACATTTATAAGCTTTTACTGATGTTAATAACGACCATCTGACATCGCCCGTCAGTAAACCAATAACATGAAAACATTGTTTTAGTTTTATACAGCTTTATTTAGATTTAAGTACTCATAGTGATTTGGTCAATGACACCTTATGTGCATATTTTCAATATGCTTTTTTTTCTATTTTGGTTATATTTGGGATCAAAAGGCGAAAAACCACGAGTATCTATCCTGCCCATTTAAGTACAGTGTAATTGTTCAGAAAACCATTTTAAACCTTTCTGACACGGTATGTTATCCTGCTGGAAGCCGCCATCAGAAGATGAGTGTTCTGGTCATAAAGGGTTGAACATTGTCAGAATCGGGTATGCTGTGGGATTTTAACAAAGTGTGGGTAGAACGACCATTACACCGACACCACCAGCCTGAACTGGTCATACAACATAGGATGGAGCTTCATGTTGTTTACATCAGATCCTGGCCTTTCAGTATATATTAAATTGACCAGACATTGCTTTTCCAATCCCTTCCTGCTCGCTTTAGCTTACAGGAGTATCATCGTCCAGTCTTCTGCTACTATAGCCCATCTGGTTTAAGATTTGACGTGCTGTGGTCTTCTGCATACCTTGATTAAACAAGCGGTTATCTGAGTTTCTGTTGCCTTCCTATCGGCTCAGTGCAGTCTAGCCTCTTCTAATTTCTTTCTATTGACATGTTGCTGCTCACTAGACGTTTTCTCTTTTTCATACTGTTCTCTATAAACCCTAGAGTTGGATCTGTGTGACCCATCTTTGATCTCTAGATCAGCAGTTTCTGAAATACCAGCCTGTTGGTCACCAAAGTTAGTAGTTTGAATAAAAATACATTAAAGAAGCCAACATTATTCCAACATTCAAACAAATGTTTTTATAGGAATTCTTGCTGTTATTCATGCATGCAGCCATACAAACATTTGGTGTGAACAGGAAAAATGTATTATTATTATTATTATTATTATTTTTTGTTATTACATTTAATGCAGGCTTGAAATGAACAGGATACGGATTCATGTTTTGCCCTCAAGTCGGAACCGGGTGACCCAGACACCCCGACCTCAGGAGCCACAGGCCTGCTCCTTCACCCAGCGGCCCTGCTCTCAGCCACGACTTGAAGGCTTGGAATTCTGCATCAAACACATCTTGGAGGACAAGAATGCGCCTTACAAACAGTGCAGCTACGTCTCTGCCAAGAACGGGAAGCGGTGTCCCAATGCCGCACCAAAGGCAGAGAGGAAAGACGGGTGGGTGGAAGGTCTAAATCAGCCATTAACAATCGATAAAAACAAATTAAATCTCATCATTATCTGCTGTGAATCTCATTAATGGGAACTTAATCCCAAGAGAAGGGGGAATGTAAATAAACTCATCAGTACCATGCAGCCTCCTAATTTCAATTTGAATGTCTGTTCTGTAGAGTGACCTTCTGTGCGGAGCACGCTCGCAGGAATGCCATGGCTCTTCGAGCTCAAATGAGAAAGGCGTCTTCTGGTCCGTCACCGGAGGCCCTGCTGTCTCAACTTAGTGGGTACAGCCGAGCAGAGTCACACAGCCTTGATGGAGGACGCTCTGAAGCCAGCCGCATTCTAGGTAATGGCCACTTTTTGACTTGGAAATAGTAATTTGGGTGCATGTGGGTTAAGCTGATGTAGTTGTACAGACTGTTTGTTGTTTTATTAGTTTTATTTGTTGGGTTATTTGGTACACTTGTGAAAAGATTAAAAAGTTTATAGCTTTCATTCATTAGTTGTAGAGCAGGGCAATATGACCAAAAATATTTATCACGATATACATTTGAAAATTTGCGATAACGATATAACTGACGATATAATTGACACTAGACAAAATACTTTACAACGCCACAACTTTATTAGTGCAAAAAAACCACATAACATCAATGTATTTTCACTTAAACAAGCAGCTGTTTTTTATCTGCATTAAAGTTATATAAAAATTTAACAGTGCAAATGCAAATTCCTTGCTGACAGTTTAACCAAAAGGTATTTCCAGTGGAAACTGAGCAACATATCCTCAGCATAACCAATATCCACAAAAGTTAAAAAGAGGTTATACACACACAATACGGTAATATTATGTTGAAGCACCGTACGTATCACTCCGCGAGGCTCCTGCTTTCGATAGCCGTAATGCTCCGACAATCCATCAAGCGGTGCGGCTTCCTAGCCTAGCAAAGTCATACTAAAACATTTGACAGATTTCCAAGCGCCGTGTACATAAAATCGTTTCGAGGTCAACCCGAATTCATACATAAGGCACACGGGATTGTAAGGGCACTGTTGATTTTCAGAAAAGTCAAAGGATTGATTTTAAGTGTGCCGTATTTTCCAAAAAACACGGTAATAACGACGGCCCGCTAGCATGCTCTACCAAAAGTCAGATAAAAATACCACTAATTCCTCCCTCTTCCTAGATGAGGACAGTCTGAGTGAGGAAGAGCAGGGGCCGTTGGTATTGGACCAGACGTGGAGAGGAGATCCGGACAGCGAGGCTGACAGCATCGATAGTGATCACGAGGATCCTCTGAAGTAAGCTCTTAAGATTTTCTTCTCAACCCACATTGTGTAGTTATGTAGTTTGAATAAGAATCTGTAGTTCAAGATAGAAGGCTTAGGCCATGTCCAGACTTGAAAATGCATCTTTTTTCCCCCCCTTTTGGCCTTCCGTCCACACTGAGACGGCGTTTTTGGTTTGAAAACACTCTCCAAAGTGGATAAATTTGAAAACGCTGCATGTGCCTCGCTGTGTGGACAGCGAAAAAGGAAGATTTCGAAAACAAGGATGCATTTTAGTCATATGATGCAGTCACGTGACCAGTTCAACTAAGATGGCGGACGACATTGTGCAGCAGTTGTTTTGTTAGCTCTCAATTTTCACAGCCCTATTAAAGATTAATATCAGTCTGTACATGCTCCAGATAAAACTCGACACCTTTCCTCAACATTTTGCTGCGACCTTTCAAAGAGCCGGAAAATAAATAAATGGCAGACGGAAGTGAAGCAGTTCAATCGTCTTACCGTATTTTCACGACTATAAGGCGCACATAAGTCTTAGATTTTTTTTACATTCTTTTTGCTAAAAACGTTGACAGAAAATTTTAAAAAAGTAAGTAGTTAATATGCAAACCTACAAAGGCTCGAATCGTGTTTATTGACAAGCTGTTAGTGATGACTCTGACTTAATAACTTAATACCTCTGACTTAATACCTGAGCTCATCATCCAGTGGCACAACATAATGTTGTATGTTGATTTAAGAATTACTTATCTTAGTCTTAAATTGTTAGATACTGAGTAGTTTATTGTTTTGAAACTCAATGGACGTTAGATTTTCAATGCTATGTGTTGGCAGACATGCAGGAGTGTACACTGCAGAAGAAGTGGCGCTAATCACTCGAGAAAAACTTATCAGACTCCAGTCCCTCTATATTGATCAGTTCAAACGCCTGCAGCACCTGCTGAAAGAGAAGAAGCGCAGATACCTGCACAACCGCAAAATGGAGCATGAAGCTATAGGTAATCATAGGACAAATTTATGCTTTTACTGCTCACTCCTCTTAATTCTGAGTGACACAAACCTTTTAATGTTGATTACAGGTACCAGCCTCCTGACAGGGCCTGAAGGTCTTTCCATGAAGGAGAGGGAGAACCTGAAGAAGCTTAAAGCTCTGCGTCGATACCGCCGCCGGTACGGGGTGGAGGCCCTGCTGCACCGGCAGCTGAGGGAAAGGAGGCAGGCTGTGACAGAAGGAGGCCCTCAGGTGCTAACTTGAATTGATACTGAGTTTAAAGAAATCTGTACATTTTCTTTACTTATATTCTCTGGCAGTCGTGTCATAGAGGGATAATTAAAAAAACGTCAACTGTTTATGATTACGTTTCACTTCATTATCTAATGTTTGTTTGTTATTTCGGTTGTAGCCACACACAAGAACAGTGAGTGAAAAATGCATCTCCTTCATGGAGGGAACCCGATGTACCAATCCCTGCCTGCCTATGGCCCGACACTGTGTCTCACGTATCCTCTGATGGCTTTAATAGTGTGACTAAATAATCACTGAATGAAAGATGATGGGTGGAATACTCATCATAGTATCACGTATGATATGAATTTTTCAAAACCAGCTTAACAGCGGTGAACAGACTGTCCTCTATTGCCAATTGGTGGGTTTAAATGTAAAATATATACTGTATTGAGAGGGGGACTGTACCAACTGTACACATTTTCCACTCACAATGAATCAAATGACCAATGTACATTAATATAAGATCATGTTAAATGATGCACAGCCAAATTTAACAGGGCAAACATTGTAACACACAATTTTATATGATTTGTGAAATAAGCTATTGCTATTGTTGTTATACTAGTAACTACTCAGATACAAAATTTAATGCCAAAGGGCATATTGGGTGATGCTAGCTAGTGTAATATTCTCTTAACAGCTGGGAGCGGCTTTGTGGCTTCATTCAAGAATGGTTACCAGAGATAAAGAGTTGAGTGCAGAGATGCTCCACAGTGAAAAGAGGAGCTGTGTTTGAAGACGTGTCATGAAATGAGACTCTCTTTGCTTAATTTCCGCTCGTATTGCTTCTGTGCTGGACATTAACACTAGGCTGATATCATTCAGCTCCTCATAATGCACCAGGAAAGGTTTGATGAGACAAAGGTAAGCTGTTAGCTAACAGGTGTTAGCTTTGACTAAGTTTGAATGGAGTGTGTTTTAAAGCTCTGTTCTGTTGAGTGAATGAGCCAGATGTAGACTGATCTGCTCTCTGCTGATTTCTACACTCTTCAGTTACGTTTCTCATTTCCGCCCTCCTCCCCTTGGCCCCAATCAAGACCAGCAGCTTGTAGTAGCTGTTCGTTTCAACGGGAGCCTAGATAAACAGCTTCCTGTGGTCTGTTGATTTGTTTCCCAGAAAACAAAGGAGCTAATCAATTCAGTTGGAAGGAACAAAATCTTTCTTAACCTACTTTGACTAGTGTAACGTTTCATGTTTTTCAGTCTTGCATTTTAGTTCTCACAGTGTGAGAATAACAATTTTTCCTTTATTGAATATTAAGAATTTTGTTCTTTCAATAGCCAGTTTAGTTTGATTGAACCCAGACATGAGAATTTTATCATTAACATGCTCTACAAAACCATAAAGGCATCACTTTAATGCAACAAGGACGTTTATCAGGCTTTCTAAATATTTCTAAGATATTTCTTGTTTGTTTGTTTTTTAATCAGGCACAAGATTTGAGAAATCCAGATGAATACAAACCATGATTTTTGAAGGCAGTTGTCTCACTGTCATATACTTACAATGAAATGGTGTTAGAGAATGAAAATGGGCCGACTGTAGGTGCTGGATGCTGATGGGTGACATTTGAAAGCCAATTAGAAATCGGTGCAAGCGTTGGACAACAGAGGGCCTCCAGAGAAGCATCAGTGCAGCTTGCCATTAATTCTCCGCAACTCTTACCCTTTAGTTTTTTGGTATTCTCTCTCTTATCTTTTTTTTTTTTTTTTCTCTTTTTGATAATCAAATTTTCCTTGACAGCCACATGTTCAGATATCTACCAGGACAGCAACCAGATCCTTTTTAAAATGTGTCCAGGGTTAAAAGATGTTCCATGTGATCGTACTGTGCACATGGGTCAGTCAGACGACCCCCGCTGCCCGCTGCACCTCACCCTGCCTCCGCCCATGTACCAGCCCGAGCAGGAGGCTCCGCCACAGGAGGAGTTCACCCCTATGAGCAAAGACATGTACCTGAGTGCGGCAGAGCTTCAGCCCACAGAAAACCTCCCTCTCGAGTTCAGCGATGTACGTAGAAATGACAGTCACCTACCAACCTCTTCTCTCTAATACACATATCACGTTCCACATAATTCCTCTTGTGAAAGATGAGTATCAGTCTGAATGCGTTTTTCAACAAGCTGTTGTAAAGTTTCCACCACAGCAGGGGATAGTGTACCAAGTCATGCTGCTGTAGTATGTTTTTGGTTTTTTTGTTCTGGAGTAGAGTATTTTTCGGTTTAATGAGGTTGCTGGTCTCCACACTTATTTTAAATGCATTACTGAGCAGAAAAGTACAAACAAGAAAAGCTACAGAAAGTTACAAATTGCAGCAGATGAAAGGCTTTTACTTGAGCAAGTTATTTTTTACAACTGAAGTTACCCAGTTACGTTTTCTTTATCATCTCTGTGTGATGACACCTGTACTCTTCTCTGAGTGCTGACTGATCTTTCAGGGGAATGTTGCAGGGTTTGGTAACACCATAATGGCAAGCGTAAACTGATGTAATTGTGCGACAGTGTCACTGATGACCTGCAAATTGACAAGTGTGATCACTCTAAAAAATTTAAATTTTGGCAAGAGGCAGGGTACATCCTGGACAGGTCACCAGTCTGTCGCAGGGCTACCACAAAACCAAATGGTTGTCTGTATCTATGGGCAATTAAGAATCACCCCACTAACTGCATGTCTTTGGGCTGTGGGAGGAATCCAAAGGGAACACACAAAAACACGGGGAACATGCAAACTCCACACAGACACCTCCCTGGTCTGATATTGGAATTTAACTCAAGACAGCGTGCTAACCACTGTGTCACTGTGCGAGCCCACAAATTATCAATGGGACAATATCTGTTTAATAATTTTTTAAAAAGTAAAAAAAAAAAAAAAGCTGAGTAAGTAAGTTGCTTTATGGTAGGAAACATTTTAGGAGTTTTAACCCTTGGAAGAGCCTTAAAAATCCTAACACATTTTACCCTAATGACAAAAAAACTTCACCCCTCCAAAAAATACTGTAAAATTATTACATAGGAATATTTATTCCACTTTAATGACTATTATAAAACTACTTCAGTCTGAAATATGCATTTCAAATATTAATTATATTTAATTATATATTCTGGATTTTAACCCTTTAAAGGAGAGGGAGTCTGGCTCAAGTGGGGCAGAGGTTGCAAGTGGACAGACTGTTGCATGTGCAGCAGGTTACAATGATTCAGTAAAGCAGCATCTTAAATGCTGGTACGGTTTGCCCAATCAGGTTTTTCCTCACTTTGAATGGGCCGTTTGTGGGTTATTACCAACATAGCTGTTTGTCTGCATATAAAGGGACATATAAGCTTCTATGTTATCCTTCTGTTAACAGATCCATTAATATTGATCTCAGGTTGAGTCAAATGAAACAAATGGCTATGAAAGCAAGCTTAAAAAACAAATACACACGGGGGGATTTCTATAAATATACCATCAAAAATGCCTCCAATAGCAATTTTGAGCATCTCTGTTTTGCAGGACCTGGATGTGGAAGGGGACGGTATGCAGGGTCCTCCTTCCCCTCTGCAGTTTGACACAGCCCTGGCCCTGGAGGACCAAACCATCAGAGCCATAGCTGAGGCCCCGATGGACATCCTGACTGGCGAGGACCCAGACCAGGACCTTGACACCTCAGGGCAGGAACTCTCAGAGAGAGATGTGGACGCCATCATGAACAACCAGGTTAACTCTCAATCAGGGGTTTTGTCGTCGTGAATATCTTATTGCGGCAGGTAACATTGATGCACTCAATTCAAACTGTACTGTGTTGAAAACATTTTCAGGTTGATCACAGGAAAAAAGAAAACTCAAAAAAGGTTAGGGTTGATTTTAGTTTATTAATGAATTTATTTTTTTTATTTATTTGTTCTCTATCTCAGACGTACCTTTAGGAGCTTTTATTGAGGATGCAGTCTCCTTTATGAAATTAATCTGTTTTATGTCCATTGTCTTCATATGAGTGAACAGTGTTGAAGAAAAATAAATCATTTTTTGACATTAATTGACATGATTTGACTTAATTTATGAACACCTTTGAACAAATACAAAGGATACAAATAACAAATTACAGGTGTATTCTTTGGCATGTGTTGTGTCATAGCTGTATTTTCTTCAAAGAGAGAGAGAGAGAAATTCACAAGTCTTAAAAAAATTAAAATATATCCATAAAATCTTGCCTCAGTTAAGAAAAAGGGGGGCTTGGGTGACTGACAGTGAAGAAAGTGAACCTGGCATGTTTTTGTGCCATGCGCTCTGACCGCATGGCACAAAGGACCTAGAAACGGTTACATCATATTTTAAACACAGTGACTGATTAGTTCCCAGAAAATAAAAAATAAACTTCGTATTAACAAACATGCAATAAACAGGCGTATTTGTGACTGCCCCCCAGTGGCTATAGACTGCTACAACATGTACATGTTGGTCTGCAAAGACCTTTAGACCTCTGCTGGTCACATTCAGTCTGTGAAGCTGTGGTTCACAAAGTGGCCCACAGACCATAACATTTACTTTACATACTAAGATGCAGCAGTCCAGGACAACACCAATAGCAAGTTTTCCAGTTTCAGTAGTACCCTTTAACATTTCCTGAGAGCAAATGTATTCACGAATTATAGCTGCCATCTCACTAAAGAATAAACTATATAGAGGCAAAACAATTACAGTCCTTGGAACAGACTCATTACAGGCTTTACCTGCAGCTGGGTTTCTCCTGCTACAAAAAAGGCCTTTGTGCAGTCACTACATGCCTAAGCTCAATTTATCTGCATACGGTGGAGGCAATGAGATTTGTGCATTTTCCATCAACACAAATGCACTTTTAGCTGGACTAAATTAAATCCTCTTAACTAAAACCTTTTTTCTGACACTTAAATTTTAAAACACAAAATTTCAGACCTTACCTCGTGTCAGACTGACTACTCAGTCTGTCATAGACATGTTTGAAAATAAGAGCAGCATTTATAATATTTCCATATGCATCAGGTTAGGAATGTAACAGCCTCTCTGCAGGTTGTCCTGTGCTGCCAGGGAAGTTTGAGTTTTAATTATTCGTTTTTGCTTATTTTATTTGATGTTGTATTTCTTCTCTGCCCCTCAGTCTGTCACTCTAGATTTTGCAATCTGTCATCAAAACTTTGAAAGCTGTGGTGTAAAGAAAATATGAAGTGAGATGTTCAGTGGGGTTAAGAGAATCACTGAACCCTTTGAAAAGAAGCTTTTGTACCGTGCTGTCGGCCCTTTACACAAACAGATGATCTGAACTAGCAGTAAATGTGCTTTATCTTTGTTCTTCCACTCAGGTGGTGTCAGAGGCAGTCGGAGGTGAGGAAGACACGACTGACAATTCGCTCCAAGACATCGACTCTGCTGCAGCCGACGCTCCCAGATGAACCAGCATTTCAAAGAACTGTCACTGCTACTCGTTTATAATACAGCCCACATTAGGTACTAAAGTACTCAGCGGCTCCTACTGAGACTGAAAGCTGGAGTAGGCGACATGTTTTTGGAATCAATGGGCAGAAATTCCATAATAACCTTTCAGCATATTGTACTTCATGTGGGGAACTAGACTCCTGGTTTCATACTAAAGAAAATCCAGCCTGAGATGAGACGTCACCCAGTGTGAGGCCGTTTCAGGTGAGTCGTGTGAAGGTGCAGGGAAAGGTCAGCTGAGAGGGAAGCGTTTGGATCAGAAATGTCAGCTGGACATGTTAGAGGAATGCAGGGAGAAAACTGAAGTTTTAGGTAAAATGTTACACTGTGCAGTTTCAGTTATAAACATCATTGTAATGTGCCTCACTGTTTCTGCTCCTACTGCCTGGTTTGAAATAAAGATGAGGAAATAAATGGGGTTTTAGGTAACTTTGTTTCTGATCGGCATGTTTGCAGCAGAAAACACATTTCCATAAAACTTTAAAGCAACTGGAAACTTTCTCCCATTATTACACTTTAACACATTCTGTTGTTGCATATGCCCTTGTAGCCAGTATTTACGAAAATACTTGATGTAATTTTTATTGTCTGCTAAGGTGGTTTTGTGTTTCAGTTTGAGCGACCAGTCGTTTCATTTTATGCAGGACAGCAAACCTTTTCATCACCCACATTTATCTCCCACATTTTCATTGGTTGTAGTTACAAATAAATAAAAAGTACAGGACATGTGTGCTGATCTGCAAATGCTTCACTGCTTAAATTTATAGTTGATTCCTGCAGAAAAGCAGTTTATAGCTTCAGCTGTTACTGTGCGAGAAAAGGGAACCTTAAATGAATAAAGACAATATATGGTTATTAAACTTGTTTTATGCTTATGATCAACAACAAACCTTTAACAGATGTAGTTTGTGCTTTCACACATTGTTAAGAAACCTTCATCTGGCTTTAGATAACAGGAACCATTGGAAGGATTCTGTAATTTACTCCCTCTGTGAGTACTAAAGATTTGGTGCAGTTTAGTGCATGTTTGTCAAGTGTACATGAGGAAAATTTGGAGCTGAAGTCATTTCGCACCCAGATTTGTTTATTCTCCAGCTGTTCTTTTCCTCTGCATCTCCATTCAAACACCAGTAAACGCAGGCTGTATTGTAAAGTGTTCGAGCATGTTTCAGTTCCACATAGACGAGTCCAGATTTGCACTTAAGCCTGAGGTCACCTTCAGAAAAATAGCTGTTTAAGGCCTCTAGTCCAGTTTTAGCTCCATACACTCACCCTCCTTTTTGTCATGCGGTTGTATTATTTCTAGTTTGGGTTAAATTGCCTTGAAGCCTGAGTGCTGTATCAGGTTTTCAGCTGTTTGTGTGTTAACTTTAAAAATGTCACTCTTTCAACCACAAATTATTTTTTGATGGATTTCTTGGTCGTGTCCATATCGGTGGTGCCTGCAGGAGTATTTTAAGGCACGGCAAACCACACATACGGGGCAGATTTTTTTTAAGTATATAGCGAAGTTATGTTTGGCAACGTGGGACAGCCTCCGAAAGAAGGGAAAAAAAGTGGGGCGGGTAATGAAATTTCATACAATGACATCACTTTTCCTCCAACCCAAACACTTAAACGGCGAGGCAGAGGAGGAGAGCGGCCGCTGCTGGGGGAGCAGGACACCGCCGCAAAAATGAGCCCAAGGTAGAGATTTTAAAGAAAAGAAGAAAAAATAGTATAGTTTTATCTTTACCGGACATGGCAACACAGCGGCAGTTTCCATCCAAATGAGGTGAGTTTTTCAAAAACGGAAAAACGCCGTTTCATGTGCTGAAATGCTCGGCTGGCCGATGGGTTCGCAGGAATACCGACACTGATCCGTTTGCATGCGCTTCATTGTTTTAACATCACCGGGCATGTAAAGGTTGCGCCGATTCACAGCTGAAAATGTTGATTTGCTGCTGCGGGCTGCTTCAGCCTTAAACGCTGCGGCGTTTTTCCTGCGTTTTCTTCGTTTGTGGGAGAAACGCAAGGGCGTAACAGCGCGCTTACCCGTGGCGGAGGGGACCCATTTCGGCGCAGGGTTTGGGTTTGAAGGGCCTGTCCCCAAGAAAAGGGGCCAAAAAAGAAGGAAAAACCTGGAGGCTTTCCCAAGCTCAGCTCTGGTTTGGTTCAGCTGCGTTACGCGGGAGCTGAAATACATCCTGTCGCCGTTTGAGCCTCGAAAACCTGAAAAGGGAACATGGAAAAGGAACTGTCATCCGAGTCCTGTAAGTGCGGCTCGTTTTTCATTTGTCATCTCGCAGCGATGCAGAGAAAAGGCAGTTTATAATGGAAATAAACTGCGCTTCATTAGTGTGGGCTTTGTCAGAGATTCAGGCTGTGAGTGGAGGCTGACGCTGCACAAACCAGAATTTTTAAATCAAGAATAAATCAGCCTCACAATGATGTTCGTGAATGAATTAATGTGTCTGCAGCATGGATGCGAGGAGGGATGAGCCACCCTTTTTTATGTGAAGTTCAGATCATTTTTAAGGAGGAGAGCTGTTGGTTTGATTATTTTACCAGCCGAATTGAGCTCCAGTTCCTCTTAAAATGTGTCTTTCACCGTGCAGACTAGAGGAATTTTAACTTCAGCTGGTCTGCGCTGACCTCCAGTCTGAATTGATATGTGTGCATGTATGAATATGATGAGTTTGGAAAACCACCAGAGTCCCGCTTAACAACAGGATGCGCAATGCCAAGCAGTCAGTCTTTAATATGGAGATATTTTGTGTTCCACAGGTCATTTTATCATTTTTAAACACTTACCCAAAGTTCAGGACTCGCTGTGTCTAATTAAAAAATAATTAAATCATTTCTTTTACACCAGGGGTAAAAAAGACAATCCCCACATTTCAGTGATTGTAATCAGCCAACTAATCCTGGCAGATCTGCTTGTCTAGGAGAAGTCTGAAAATGTTTTGAGGAATTAAAAGTGATCATTTTCGGAATAAGTGCATTTAAAACAGGTTAAACATTGCAATAGTTGGTAGTTGTGCTGATAAAATGAAAATGCAACCAAGCAGGTCATAAACTGCAGATATGAAAAGTCACACAGGGGTGGATAACCTTTCTCTAATTAACACATGAAACAAACAGAAATGCCATATTTTCATCAGATCTTCTGACGTTTGATGTTTGCCTGCTGCTTTCTGAATTAAACATGACATTCACAAAGCAGAAGTCGAACCTTCATGAATCTGCATTTGATTTTGCAGATTTGGTGAAAACTTTGTTTTGATCATTTTGTAGGACGGCTGGTCAGGCCTTGTTAGGCTATAGATAACAAGAACGGTGATGCTTTTTGTCTTTGTTTCTTTGTTTGTTTACAACTTTTAAAAAGAAACCTAATCTAGTCATCTGGAAAATATCATTGCCCTTGTTGGCTTTCATAATCCAACTGTCAACAAACTGATTTTCATCAACATGGCATTAAACCAGTGCAGGGTTTATTTTCATTACAACAGTTTTATTTAGAAAATATTAGAAAATGACGTAAAGCTGGCAACAGTAGCTGTCACTGTCACTCAAGGCTCATTTATAAACTCAGACCATATGGTAAAGCAGGACATAGCTTCCGTGTAATCTATACTACAGTTACAGTAGGGATAACAGTGGTTAGGGACCACGGCACAATCTTGCTGCCTTTGAAATGGTTGCTCCAAAGATGGGGACCAGGTCAGCGGCCCCTCACATTCACCCGCCATCTTAAATAAAGCTCATTTTTTGAATAGAATGGGGACAAGTTTCAGTTGCATGCAGTCTTTTAGTGATAGTACAGCAACTGACTGTGACAAAGCAGCAAAAATCACAAGTGTCTCCATCTGTCGAAATGTTGTCTACAAAGCTTCCAGGTGGCCTCTGTGCAACCAGCTGGTCAGTACAACTTCCTCCCTCTTCACAAGGTTGTTGCCACTCTAACGGCAACTTGTGGAGTGCCAATGACTGCAGTTCCTGAAATCACAATTTGAAGCTGCCTCTCAAAAATGCTCTCATGTTAAAACCTTATAGAAGAAATAAAGTTGGTCTCTGTGGACAGTTTTTCGCACTTCGTAGCAACACCATGGGCTGAACTGTTTTATAACTTACCTGTATGGATACTGGAGTCTGGGGCGTGGCTCCTTGGAGATGACTGGTGTCTGCTAGGTTTGTGCTCACATACACTGGAGCTCACTGTGATGCAAAACATCCTATAAGTTTGTGATTCGATTTAGGTGAGTGAAATTCTGGTATTTTATCAGTAGTTGGCAGATATGTGAATGCAGCTAATATGAAATCAGTGGATGATGCCCCAGTGGGACACCTGGACTTTATCGGATGTATCGGTGAAGCTTCGAGTTTTGGCTGTCACTGTTTTAGCTTTATGGAACTAGATGTGATACATACCTTGGGGCTACTTTTAGTGCTCTTTTTGGCTATAATGGGAACCATAATTTATAATATGAACATCATGTTGTTCTTTAAGACTAGAATCTAGCGACTAAGACCAGAAAAGTCTTTACTATTGAGATTCGTGGAAACCAAACAGACATGCAGTGATTTCTTGATTTATTTTTGGGATTCTTATTAAGATTTCCTAAAGCCTGATGTGATGTCATTGAATTTTTTCAATCACAAAAGACAAAGTAAAGTACAAACTGGAGAATTTTGGACCTTTTCTCTGCTGGCTATTAAAATATGTTTTCATATTGTTTTTCTCCTGTTTAAGTTCTGATAGTTCAACTCGTCAGTGAAAGCAACAGATTGCATGCATCCATGTCACCCAGCACAACAACAGCTTATCACCATCTGCTGGTTCGTGTTAACAAAGCTGCATTTTACTAACTGTGATACCTTCCACATTTTCTGAATGGGGTGAATTGTTTCTTGTTTGTTTTCACCTTGTGGGGAATTTTATAGGTTATAAAACATGTGCCAGCAATCTTAACAAGTTGTAGGGCCGTTCTGCGATTACACGAGAGTTAAAACATCTTAGAAATTGCTGTGCAGCTATTAAAGAGTCCTCATTGTTGGAGGAAAAACATCAGTTTTAATGATCTGTGCCTGTTGGTTCAAGGCCAGATATACGCTCATGCTGTTTCCTTTGTCTCATCGTTTTCTGAAGAAGGACCAAGCTTTAGGTCAGAAGAAACGAGGACGCAAGCATTGTTTGAACCATGCTGAATTATAGGCTTGCAGAGATGGCTGGAATTCAGGCTGTAAAATATTAAAGTTTCACTGAAGATCTGCAATGAAACGCTCGATGAATCTTTTAGTGTTTGCAGGCTGCTTTTACCTGATTTTTGCTTTGAGAAGAAATGACGTACGTTCGGTTCCTCGTCCAGATTGTCTGCTTTTGTAATGATGTAGTTTGTTGTTTTTGGCAGTTGCAGACAAACACCATATATCATGTAAGAAATCCGCTCTGACCGCATGGCACAAAGGACCTAGAAACGGTTACATCATATTTTAAACACAGTGACTGATTAGTTCCCAGCAAAATTGTTTGAGACAAGGATTTGAGGTCACTCAGTTAAACCTTTTGATACTTTAAAGATGTATTTCTAAGAGCTCTTTGTGAACTTCAGAACATCTGCAGTGCGGTGCTGGGAAATCTTTCATTAATTGAAAGGTTACTTTGACTTGTACATAAACTGTATGTTGCCATGGTGACGTCAACCATTGCTTAGTGAAGCTCCATCTTGAAAGCTTGACTTGAGCATTTTGACTGTCACCATATCGATATTTTTGAAATCGAAAGTGACAAGCAAAGGGTGGAGTGGGACTCCGCGTGCTTATAGGTATTATCATGTCATAACATATAACATCACATTCGAGTCCTTTCTGACTCTAATGGGGAACAGACTTCATGAAATCCATCAGGAAAGTGTTTACTGAGGCCATAGAAGGCATCAGAAGGGCTCATTTTCTCATAGACATGTTTTTGCAAGCAGAACAGTGGCCCCCTGCAGGTCATCACGAGGAATACAGATTTAAAACATCCATCTTTCATGTACAATCTATCAACGTCTACTAGCCATGTACTGTAAGCTTTGGCAAACCAACCACACCTGCAGAAGCTTGCCAAGACCAACAGAAAAGACAGAAACGCCTCGAGGAACACAACAAAGATCCCGAAGCCTCCAAATTCTCTAGATAACAATCGAATCAAGTATCTGCAGGATGAGACAAGCTCAAACCATGAGAGTCATCTGCCAGCGTCGCCATGCCAGGCACCAGAGAAGACTCCCAGAGGTCCCCAGTCCCTCAATGGACCGAGGGCATTACAAGAAAAGGCCTTTTTTTCATATTTGGTACATTTCAATAGAGTCCCTCTCATATGAAAGCACATAGTTGTGATTGACACCTAGTCTTGTTTGAAAAATATTTCCAAAATAAAAGCTTTGGTAATGCTGTATGTGGAAAAGAGTTCACCAACATTTATTAACACTATTAGTTGTCAGTTGCATGCGTTTTATTCATTCACTGGAATAATCAGATCAACATTTCATGGTTGAAGTTGGCGTTCTGATTGGACCTCTACTGTATGTGAGAACAGCATGAACATCTGGATGTCTAAGGAGCGTTTTTTGTGGTTTTGACTACGGGAATAATGTTTGTTTGCAGGTTTTACCTGGTGAAGTTTACACTGGATCACATTTATGTTTGTTTTTCAGAACTTTCTGCCAGCGGTCGTCTTTGACTTTACAGATTTGTAGAGTAGCATCTAATCTCTCTGCACCTTCAAATGTTTAATGGTTTGACATCGAGGTCCATTACTGCCCCCACTGACTGTACAAGCCCATTAACTACTTATAGATGCTGCTAATTACAACAGAAAGCAACAGTCAGTAACCACTTGTTTGCTTTTTTTGTTATTATTATTATTTAATAAATAGTGAAATATTTGAAAAACCACGACCATCCCTACAACACAGTATTAGATTTCTGTAGTTTCAGGTCATCATGGTGTCATCTGAAGCACCATTAGAGAACTCCCAGTATGGATTTTCCCTTTTTTCAGCTTAGGTGCTAAACATAAGTCTCATTATAGTAAGTAAATCTTTAAAAAATCAATAAATATACACATATTTATCATAAAAATGTAACTGCAGGATACATCATGCCTCCTGCTTTCAAGCAAAGTCTATTCTTGCTGCTTTAATCTGAAGATTGCACCATAATTGCCTGCCGATGCCAAAAAGGCCTACTTGCAGGATCACAGGATCTTAAGTACAGATTTAAAGTGAGCTCAGAGAAACTTTAGCAGATGTTTGGGAAAACATCTGCACAACAGTGAGCAAACCACCTCTCTGTTTGTGTGGAAGATGGATTTATATCACACCACAGCAGCGAGGCGTGCAGAGCTGTAAATGTGAAAGTCTACCTTTGCTAACTGGGTGGAATTACTGGCATGTGTTTGTTTGAGTCACGTAACTGGAAGAATTTAAACACGAGGCTGGGAGGATTTCAGAACAAGAAGGCCTGAATGTGTCACATTTGGAACAATATTTGGTGAGGGACATGCAGCGCACCGAGCAGTTCTTCCTGATAAAATGACCTCAGAGCATGAGAGTATTATGGGGCTGCTGTGCGGAGAAATGTGGTTCCACTCTGCGCTCGCAAGATCACATTTACGGTTTGTGTGCCTGTGTTTGAGCTCGATTGAAGTTTTGCGAGCGCTCCATCCCGATGCAACTTTGAGATAGCCGCATTACATCATGAGAAGTCAAGCCAGTGACATATTCAAGTGTAATGGGCAGTATAAGTGCTCGCCCGCTCTGTTCGCCTCTAATTGTCCACAGATGTTCTGCACGCCTTTGTGTGCCACAGCTTGTTGCAGCCGGCTTCGCGCAGACGCCACATACGTTGTTCAGGCTTTATTGCAGAGGGGGAAACGTGGCATGGAGTAAGTGTTTAATTTGGCTGCTGGTTCTAGTAACTGGTTT